>NC_135715.1:158033936-158311436 GCF_964656455.1 Halichoerus grypus | reverse complement strand
GAATGTCCAATAAATGTTTATTAACTGGTAAATGAATGACATGTCATGATCAAACTAAATGTGGTTAGTTGTCATCAAGTATTTGATAGTTTCATCACAAGTATTACAAAACTTCAAGGAACTGTTCTGTGTTAAAGTTTCCTCATCTTTAAAATAGGAAGATTGGACTATATGTCATGAAAAGTCCCTTCTATATCCAAAATTTATATTAATTTCCTTTTATTATTACGTTTATTAAAATTGCTCTCGGATAGGCCAATGCTAGAATTTCTTACTCATATGCACAAAAAACAGAAAATAATTATAAAATATATATTATTATTAATTTTAATAATTATAATATTATAAAATATTATAAAATAATTATGGTACTTTTTCCAAAAGTAACTATTTTATTTTTTAATTTTTTAATTTTTTATTTTTTTCAAAAGTAACTATTTTAATCCTAAATCTAGGACCAACCAAAATCTACTCTTAACCCAATTTTTGTGTCAGGTGAAAGAGCATTTAGACAAAAATCATTAATATTGTCTCATATATTGAATGTCATGTATATGGCATTCTCTGAAAATCTCAAATACTTTGGAGAAATAGGCAGGTCATACGTAAAAATGGGCACTTATCAACTCAATTGAATGTTATATATCCATTAAAATTATGGTTACAGGGGCACCCAGGTGGCTCAGTCAGTTAAGCTGCTGCCTTCAGCTCAGATCATTATCCCAGGGTCCTGGGATTGAGTCCTGCATCCCGCTGAGCAAGGAGCCTGCTTCTCCCTCTGCCTGCCACTCCCCCTGCTTGTGCTTGCTCTCTCTCTCTCTCTTTCTCTCTGACAAATAAATAAAAATCTTTAAAAAATTATGGTTATGGGCACTATATCACAATTTAGAAATTGCTAATGTGCATTATGACGTGGATAAAATAATTACAGTGCCATGTAAGTAAACACATATTCTTTTTTTTTTTTTAACATCTAGTGTATTATTTGTTTCAGGGATTCATCAGTCTTACACAATTCACAGCGCTCACCATAGCACATACCCTCCCCAGTGTCCATCCCCAGCTACCCCATCCCTCCCACCCCCTTCCACTCCAGCAAACACATATTCTTCTAAAAGTTTTTGATTTATTTACAGTAACCCTGTTGGGTTAATAATAATATTATACCAGTTTTACAGATAAGGAAACTGAGACATAAATGGACAAAGTAATTTGTCCCAAATCACACAGCTGGTAAGAGACCTCTACTTTTCAAAACAGCATTGAATGTCTTAGGCAATACAATGAAGACAAGAAGAGAAAGTAGGAGGTAAAACTATTGAAACAGAATAGCCAAGCTTATTATTTGTAGGTGAAATGATCACCCACTTAGAGAATTTGAATAACCAGCAAAACCTTTATCATAAGAGAGTAAGGTGATCATTAAATGCAAATCAAGAACTTTTATTTTAATAAAAAAACTATTGTGGAATACAATGCAAAAATACTGTTTAAAATGAAACATAAAATATGAAATAGTAATCAAGCCAACAAGGGTCATAAATCAAGGGTGTACAGCTGGGCTTCAGAGTTTTGTATCTGGCTCTAGAAGTGAAGCTCTTTACTTTAATAGGCAGCAGAGGTGACCAAGAACACAAAGTACTGCTGATTTTTTAAGATTCTTCAAATGAGTACAAAAGTAACTGAAGAACTCTTAAGTAACTTAATAACTGAAAACTGTTGTCATAGAAAGTTCTTTAAATTTTTTTTAAAAACTAAGTGCAGACTTTTACAGTGTTTAGAATTGTTCTGGAATGGTCCCATTGTTTTGGAACGGTCCTGTTGCATGTAAAAGAAATTTGAAGAAGTGAAAACTCAGTTGCCTTTCTATGATCGGAGGACTTTATTCTGAAGATTCCAAGGTATTCCATGAAATGAGTACCATGATCTAGAAGGAAGGTCTGCCACAGGAGAGGACGTGGGAATGTACCTGTGTCAAAACTTTGATTATGAAATGGGCCATCAATGTTCTGTCCTTGCTGAAGATTTTTATTATAAACTTAAAACATCCATACATATATCCATTTATACAAATAAAGAATTCATTCAAATATTCTTTTACTTCTGGAATAACTATTTTTAAAACACTATGCTAAGAGTTTGGGAGAGAGAGAGGAATAAAGAGGAATAATGCACTAATTCAGGTTTTAATTTGAATTCAGGTTTTAATTTGATAGGAATTGCCCATGGTCTTCTACCTCTCCACTTGTAAATAGCCAAAATTTATTTGATTACACATTCTACTGGATGATATCTAGAGAGTGCCATCATTTACTGCTTAATAAATGCTCACTGAAATTAAAAAGAGCTATGATTATAGCTGTTGTCATTCTTAGGTGATTCCAGACAAGAGAACATCTGGGACTCTGGAACTTTCCATGCCCTTAGAAAACCTTTCTAAAAGATTCTTAAACTTGGTGTGTATGTGTTTTAGGCTTAATTTCCTTGCATTCCATACAGCTCTTCCATTACCCACCTTATTTTGCTCCATTCAAAAGGCATAATTCTCAAAGCATGTGGCACTTTTGTGATGGGCATTTCACAAGAACTTTGGATTGAACTGTGTTAGTTTAGTTTGATTCTAGGATTGCTGCCATTACTCTGGGGTTGGTCATTAATGGCTTAGTGGCAGGGAATTAGAGGCTATTACAATTGTGGGGCCAGGGAAGAATAGAAGAAACCTGATGGAAGATGAATTTCTTTGAACATAGCCTACCAAGGCCATGTGGCAGCCACTTCAGCCCATCAAAGCTCTCCTGGAACATTTTCAGGAAGAACTTGATTGCAAGCTATGCCTGGCTGCTTTCACTTCTCATTTCAACAACACTGGGCATATTTTCTAAACTCTTCTGAGCATAATAACAGACAAGCTACCCTGTAATGCAAGGCTATAATTCCACCGAGGGGTGCTGGCGGTGACATGTACCATGAAGTCAGAATCTGAGTGGTTTGTCACCAGAACCCCCAGGGTGGAATTATAGCCTCATTCATTTCTTGCTTATTTCTTTAATATGTAGATGTCATTTTGCTTCGTCCATCATCATCATCTCCCCTATAGTTCTTACCCCTGATTTCCTGGCCACCAAAGAATACTTTATCTCCTACTGTTTTGATAATTTCCTATACCATTAATATTTTTAACTCTGTGATACGGACATATTCTGCTTTCTTATTCTTGTCAGAGGTTTGCTGCTGCAGGGTCAGATTACTCAAAAGGGTCATTAAATTTGGGCCCTGGAAGTAGTGACCATAGGGCCCTGTTCAGCCTTGCTTATAAAGGAGGTTAACTTAAGATATAGAGAAGCAAGACAAGAGCAGGCTGAGGCTTGGGGAAGGCTGTAAGGAAAGACTGGTAGAGCAAAGGACCAGATCCAAACATGGAAGAAGGACCTTTTAATAGTTCGGTGAGTCTGTAAGTAAATAAGTACATATACATATTCCCATGTGTATACAATTTTCATGAATATGTACGTATGTGTGTATGCATGAAAACTAACATAAAAATAACAATTATAATAACTTTAAACTGTGAGAACTTACTTTAACCTTCCCAAAAACCTAGGGTCCCACATGGTTCAACGGTCATTTGTCTTTTAAATCAATTGCAGTGTAACTCCAGAAGCCTTGATGAAGAGCATGTCTTTACTGTAGATTTCCCTGAAGTGAGAATTCAGGGGTTTAACCTATTATAACCCATAGGAGACATTACATGTCTCTCCCCCTTTTTTTTTTTTAAGATTTTATTTATTTATTTGACACAGAGAGACACAGTGAGAGAGGGAACACAAGCAGGGGAGTGGGAGAGGGAGAAGCAGGCCTCCCACGGAGCAGGGAGCCTGATGCGGGGCTCGATCCCAGGACCCTGGGATCATGACCTGAGCAGAAGGCAGAGGCTTAACGACTGAGCCACCCAGGTGCACCTACATGTCTCTCTTAACCTGGAGTTTCCCATTGATTGCTGCTTCCAAAAGCCTTTCTCATTCGAATGGCCCCTTCACTATTGACTTTTTCCCTCTCCTGTGTCTCTCTACTGTTTTTATCCTGAACTCTCATACAGGATATCCTCAGTTGCTGTACCTGATACCTGGAAATTTGAGTTTATCTTTCATTCAGATGGTTTTTCCTGTAAATATTTAACATTCCAGGCCCTGGAATTCTGGTGAATGATTCTGAGTGAGTGTTTCTACTAAATGCCAAGCCCTAGGTTTGTTCATTTATGTTTTATAATAGCCCATTAGATTTATATATGGTTGATATCCCATCCTATACCTGTAGACACTGAAACATCAGTTCTGTTAGATAATATGCCTCAGGTTGTCGCAGCATTAGTAACTAGCAGTCATGATTTGAACTCTGGTCTTCTGCCTTGAAAACTGGCTATCTCACATTTAAGGACTGATAAGCTGGAAGGTAGGTCAACAGAAAGCAGGATTTCTTTGGGTATTAGCTGTTGGAGTGAGTTCAGTGATTAGGTGAAGGCATAGAAAGGGCCCACAAGGTTCTTTACCTTAATTTCCCCACTTGCATTTCTCCCAACATTCTTTGGTTGAAACACAGTAGTGCTGTCCCACCATCTAACAGTCTAATTATCTCCTCCACCTAACACAGGCCCATAATATTCCTTGATTGTGATATTAATATTTGCTTTAAATATCCACCTCCACTGGACTCTGTGTTTTGTAGGACAATAAATTCTCTATTGCTCAAGCCTGTTTGTTTTTCCTGTACTGATAAACAAAAAACATTTCAAATGATATCCTTTCCAGGAATGCATACTTCATTTCATTTTTCTTTATTGTCTTAACTAGCGAACAACATTGAACATATCTTGTTTCTTCCTCTTTCTAATGGGGTGCCTCTAATTTTTTATGACTGTGAATTTTATTGCTGATTTTTAATTCCTTTTTCATATAGTTAAAACAGCATCCTTCTATTCTTTACTTTTAGAATTTCAGCTTAAATTTTATCAGTAATATTTTGGCACTTACTAATATGTGGTTTTCTTCTTTAACCTATTAATTTGGTGCACAACATTAATAGAATGTCTGAAGTTAAGCCATTCTTGGAGTCTGAAATAAATCCACTTAGTCATGGTATATTCTTCTTTTAATACACTGCTGGTTTCAATTTGCTAATGTAGTATTTAGAATTTATGCATCCATATTCATGAGTCTTCTATTTTGTAGTAGTGTGCATTATTTTTGTGAGGGTTATGTAAGACTTGTAAAATGAATTAGGAAGCTTTCTATTTCTACTTCTGAGTTCTGGAATAGCTTAAACAGATAATTTTTCTCCTGATGTTTTAATGGAACTTGCCCATAAAACTGACAGGGCCTGGCATCTTTTCTATTTCTTTAATAATCTTAAAAATCTTTTTTTATCTTTTTCTGATTTTCCTTCTCTTACTAAGTGGATTCTGGTAATTTTTATATTTATTTTATTCAGTCTTTTAAATGTATTTGCTTGATTTGTATGCTTTTTATTACTTTCTAAATCACCTCCAAAGCAGAATTTATTCTCATTCCTGGCTATTAGTGAGTTTTAACTGTATGCCAGGCACTGTTCTAAGCATCAGGACATAACTGTTACCAAGACAGGTGGGGTCCTGCTCTCATGGGGTTCATTAAAGGAATATTTTTGTTCTGTCTCTCAAGACAATTGCCAAATATTTCGGTTTTATTTATCACTTTGCCTGTTTAAAACCCCTTTTTTGTCTTCTAATAAATTAGTTTATTTTCATATTCTTTCCTTCCATTTTCTTTTATTGTTTACTTTCTTGCCACTCTTTTAATATTTTATATTAAGTTCTACTTAGTATTAATGTTGACTTTTCTTTTTAATTAAATTTGTTCAGGACAGTTTACCTATTCTTTTATTTTCAACAATTTTGATTGTTCTATTATATTGTCTTTTGAATTCTTTTCAAAATTCTTTTGAATTCTTTTTATTATTGAATTCTTTTTCTTTGATCCAAATAATAGTCTTTTAAAAAGTATATTTACTTTAAAATATGAAAAAGGCTTTATTTTTATTATAAAAATATGTATTTACCATTAAACAGTAAATCAACAATATAAATAAAGTATAAAACAAAATGTAAGAATTCTATCCCTAAAAATAAAAATAATATTTTCCTGACAGATCATTCTTTTTATATGGGTATACATAGACACTTAACTTTAGTCAAGTGGGATTATATTCTGCATCCTATTTGTAACCTGCTTTTTTTTCACTCAAAAGTATGTCAGGCTGACCTTTCTATATTTTTAAATATAGCTCTGTAGTTTCCATTTCAATGATTATATACTACTCCCATCTATCTTTTAATAGGAAAATTAACTCATTCATATTTGGAGTGCTCACTATATTTGGCTTTCATTTTTATCAAGTTATTTTTATGTTTATGATTCCTTCTGTTTTCCTATATTTTGCTGTACTGATTGTTATTCTTTTCATTTTTTTGCATATCTTAAAAGTTATGGATCCTTGGTATATTCTTATGGTTTACTTTGAATGTTTTAAAGTTTTCCATTTTTTCCTTTATGAGTATTAAGAATGAAACTGTATCTATGATTTTATCTTAAAAAAAGAATTTTTAGCACATTTTAACTACCGCTGTCCCTTGGCTGCTATACCATAGACTGGGTGGCTTAAACAATATAAATTTATTCTCACAATTCTAGAAGCTGGGAAGTCCAAAATCAAGGTACTAGCAGATCCAGTGTCTGGTGAGGTTACTCTTCCTGTTCTGCAGATATCTGTCTTTCTGTTGTATCCTCATATGGTAGAGCAGAGAGGGAGGGAGGAAAGGAGGGAGAGATAGGGATCCCGTATCTGTGTCGTTGTGTTCTTGTTCTTGTCCTTGTCCTTGTCCATGTCCTTGTCCTTGTCCTTGTTCTTGTTCTTGTTCTTCTTGTTCTTGTTCTTCTAATTCTGTTCCTTCTCCTCCTTCTAATTCTTCTTCTTTCTCTTCTTCTTCCTCCTCTTCCTCTTCGATTTTATTTTTAAGTAATCCCTACACCCAATGTGGGGCTCAAACTTAACCCAAAGATCAAGAATTGTGTGCTCTACTGACTGAGCCAGTCAGGTGCCTCTGTGTCTTTTCTTAAAAGGACAACAGTCTCATTCATGGGGGCTCTACTGTCATGACCTAATTACCCCCCAAAGGCCCTACCTCCTAATATTGTTATGTTGGGGGTTAGGATTTCAACATATGCATTTGGGGAGAACACAAATATTCATAATTGTGGGCAAGGAATTGGTCAGAGACTTAGAATGGTTCCAAATTAGCTTTTGGCTCCACACTACCCTAACTTCTCTTAGACTTCTTGAGTATAGTAGATATCAGGAGATTTCCTGCATCAGTATCCTTCTCACCTGCACTCATTCCCATTAAATTCTTTAACATTTCAGAAATGTAAGTGGAACTTCTTTCTAGTATCCAAAAGTGGTACTAACCTTCTCTATTATATTTTTTTGGGGTTATTTTAGCAAGAAACTGAAAGAGTAGGTATTATATATATGAGTTTAGTTTGCCGTCTTTGTACTTGAATAACATAACCTATGATAGGTATTCACTATCATGTCTGTCTTTACTATATATTGCTGCATAACAAACCACCTCAAAACTTAGTGGCTTAAAGCAAAAATTGACTTACTTCTCATGATTCTGTGGGTTGACTGTATGTAACTGGGTGTTTTTTTTCTTGGAGTCTCTCATACAGTTTTAGTCAACAGCTAGAGCTGGAGTGATCTGAAGGCTCATTTGGGCTGGACATTCAGGGTAGCTTTTTCACTCCCATGTCTACTGCCTTAATGCAGCACGTGGACTCTTTCTCTACATTGTAGGCTAGACAGATTTTTTTTTTTTTAAAGATTTTATTTATTTATTTGACAGAGAGAGAGAGAGAGCAAATGAGCGCACAAGCAGGGGGATCAGCAGGGAGAGGGAGAAGCAGGCTTCCCTCTGAGCAGGGAGCCTGATGTAGGACTTGATCCCAGGACCTGAGCCAAAGGCAGATGCTTAACCAGCTGAGCCACCTGGGCACCCCTAGACAGACTTCTTACATGAGGCTCAGGAATCCAAGGAACTGGAAGTAGAAACTACCAGTTCTCTTAAAGGCTAGGCCTAGAATTAGTATAATGTCCTTTCCACCATGTTCTATTGGCCAAAGTAGACAGAGCTTGTATCTGGTATTTTTGCTGTAAGTATTTTTGCCATAGACATCTTTGCTGCAAGCATGTCACTGCAAATATTTTTGCCAAATAATTAATTGGCTGTAAGGCAGTTTTGCCATAAAAGATAAAATAACTGGTTGACAGTTTGGTTTCATTTCTCCATTGGCAAAGTTCCCATTTATATATTATAAAAATCTTAGCTAGCCCTCATAATGGTCTATACAGTGACAAGCAGATGTGGTGGTCTTAAAATACTGGCTGATAACAATGACATATATTGACTTTATAGAAAATATCGTGATAAAACTTATTAGAAGTGTCAAATAAGAGTGTGTAAAGCCAGATTGTATACTATACTATACCAGAAAATGAAAACATATCAGTTACAATGATAACAAAGCTCATTTACAAATGTTACAGTGTTAGCATTCCTTCCACATTTCTAATAGAACTTTGAAATGTCTCTCAACAGATATGTGACAATATGGCAAGAACAAACAACAGGGAAGGCTTTCACAATTCAATACAAAGCTCAGTTATAAATATGCATCCTAGTTATTTGGAAGACTGATACCTCTCTTAATGAAGGAGGGAATTCATAATTTCATTAATTTTTTCATGTTTCATTTTTTTAATGTTCTCTTTTTATTTTTTGTTATTGTGCCTGTACAATAGTAAATTCCCTATTAATAGCAATTAGTAATGTGGCAAAATGTTTGTGGTGAAAATGCTTGCAGTAAAGATGTCTACAGGAAAGATGTTGACTGTGAAACTACCTAGAACTGACAGAGCCAACCCAAATTCAGGGAGGTAGAGCAATGCATTCCATCTCTTCATGGAGGAGTGGCATGTGTTACAGGGAGGGAGGGAATTGATGGTGTCCATCTTTTGGAAACATGCGAATCACAGTGATAATAGTGATTCAATTAAATGCTAACACAACATTTTAGCATTCAAAAAAAATAATAAAAAAGAGAAATCTAAGTCCCTCTTTCTTTTACTCCTTACCTTTAGTGTCATTTCTCATAGTAAATTATTCCTCTTTTTAACTCTTGAATATCTTTCTACCAAATAATTTTACAAGTTCTTCTGTTAGCTGTTTTTATAGCTTTAAATAATATCTAAACTTTTATATCTTGGCCCATCAACTTTAAAGTGTTTTTTTTTTTATGTTAATCACCATACATTACATCATTAATTTTTGATGTAGTGTTCCATGATTCATTGTTTGTGTATAACACCCAGTGCTCTATTCAGTACGTGCCCTCTTTAATACCCATCACCAGGCTAACCCATCCCCCCACCCCCCTCCCCTCTAGAACCCTCAGTTTGTTTCTCAGAGTCCATAGTCTCTCATGGTTCGTCTCCCCCTCCGATTCCCCCCCCCTTCATTTTTCCCTTCCTGCTATCTTCTTTTTTTTTTTTTTAACATATAATGTATTATTTGTTTCAGAGGTACAGGTCTGTGATTCAACAGTCTTACACAATTCACAGCACTCACCATAGCACATAGCCTCCCCAGTGTCTATCACCCAGCCACCCCATCCCTCCCACCCCCCACCTCCAGCAACCCTCAGTTTGTTTCCTGAGATTAAGAATTCCTCCTATCAGTGAGATCATATGATACATGTCTTTCTCTGATTGACTTATTTCGCTTAGCATAATACCCTCCAGTTCCATCCACGTCGTTGCAAATGGCAAGATTTCATTCCTTTTGATGGCTGCATAATATTCCATTGTATATATATATACCACATCTTCTTTATCCATTCATCTTCTGATGGACATCTGGGCTCTTTCCATAGTTTGGCTATTTTTTAAAGATTTTATTTATTTATTTATTTTGAGAGAGAGAGAGAGTGTGCGCACAAGTGCCAACCAGACTCCACACTGAGCCTGATGTGGGGTTTGATCTCACGACCCTGAGATCTTGACCAGAGCAGAAACCAAGACTCAGACACTTAACCAACTGAGCCACCCCGACACCCCTTGGCCCATCAACTTTAGACCATATCTCATGACTTTCGATTGTATAAATTGTTAATTCGTTGTTTAGCTTGTTATGGAATTGCAGGTTCAATATCATTATCTTTCAGAACTTTGAAAATACTACTCTTTTGTCTTCTAGCATCTACTAATCTTTTCTAAATTTTTCTCTGTAGAAGCTTTTTGAAACTTTAATTTGGTACTTTGAAATTTCACCATATGTGTGTAGATGTCAGTATTTTTCATTCATGTAGTTTAGTACTTGGTTGACTCCTTGAATTTCCTGATTTTTATCTCCTTTCAGCTCTAGGATATTGCCTTGTATTATTTACTCAAGATTTCTTTGTTCTTTCTTTTCAGAACTTCTATTAGTTAGATATTGAAACTTCTGCATTCTTTTATATTCATCTGTTTGTGAATGTGATATACTTTTAATTTTTTTTATTAACATATAATGTATTACTTGTTTCTGGGGTACAGGTCTGTGATTCATCAGTCTTACACAATTCACAGCGCTCACCATAGCACATACCCTGCCCAGTGTTCATCACCCAGCCACCCCATCCCTCCTACCCTGCCTCTACTCCAGAAATCCTGTTTGTTTCCTGAGATTAAGAGTCTCTTATTGTTTGTCTCCCTCTCTAATTTCATCTTGTTTCATTTTTCCCTCCCTTCCCCTATGATCCTCTTCCTTGTTTCTCAAATTCCACATATCAGTGAGATCATAAGATACTTGTCTTTCTCTGATTGACTTATTTCACTTCACATAATACCCTCTAGTTCCATCCATGTCATTGCAAATGGCAAGAGTTCATTTTTTGATGGCTGCATAATATTCCATTCTGTGTGTGTGTGTGTGTGTGTGTGTGTGTATACACATCTTTATCCATTCATCTGTTGATGGACATCTTGGCTCTTTCCATAGTTTGGCTATTGTGGACATTGCTGCTATAAACATTGGGGTGCATGTGCCCCTTTGGATCCCTACATTTGTATCTTTGGGATAAATACCCAGTAGTGCACTTGCTGGGTCGTAGGGTAGCTCTATTTTCAACTTTTTGAGGAACCTCCATACTGTTTTCCAGAGTGGCTGCACCAGCTTGCATTCCCACCAACAGTGTAGGAGCATTTCCCTTCCTCTGCATCCTCGCCAACATCTGTCATTTCCTGACTTGTTCATTTTAGCCATTCTGCCTGGTGTGAGGTGGTATCTCATTGAGGTTTTGATTTGTATTTCCCTGATGCTGAGTAATGTTGAGCACTTTTTCATGTGTCTGTTGGCCATTTGGATGTCTTCTTTGGAAAAATGTCTGTTCATGTCTTCTGCCCATTTCTTGATTGGATTATTTATTCTTTGGGTGTTGAGTTTGATAAGTTCCTCATAGATTTTGGATACTAGCCCTTTATCTGATATGTCATTTGCAAATATCTTCTTCCATTCTGTCGGTTGTCTTTTGGTTTGTTGACTGTTTCCTTTGCTGTGCAAAAGCTTTTTATCTTGATGAAGTCCCAATAGTTCATTTTTGCTCTTGCTTCCCTTGCCTTTGGCGATGTGTTTACGAAAAAGTTTCTGCAGCTGAGGTCAGAGAGGTTGCTGCCTGTGTTCTCCTCAACAATTTTGATGGATTCCTGTCTCACATTTAGGTCTTTCATCCATTTTGAGTCTATTTTTGTGTGTGGTGTAAGGAAATGGTCCAGGTTCATTCTTCTGCATGTGGCTGTCCAATTTTCCCAACACCATTTGTTGAAGAGACTGTGTTTTTTCCATTGGACATTCTTTCTTGTTTTGTCGAAGATTAGTTGACCATAGAGTTGAGGGTCCATTTCTGGGCTCTCTCTTCTGTTCCATTGATCTATGTGTCTGTTTTTGTGCCAGTACCATACTGTCTTGATGATGACAGCTTTGTAATAGAGCTTGAAGTCCGGAATTGTGATGCCGCCAGCTTTGCTTTTCTTTTTCAAAACATTCCTCTGGCTATTCGGGGTCTTTTCTGGTTCCATACCAATTTTAGGATTATTTGTTCCATTTCTTTGAAAAAAGTTGATGGTATTTTGATAGGGATTTCATTAAATGTGTAGATTGCTCTAGGTAGTATAGACATTTTCACAATATTTGTTCTTCCAATCCATGAGCATGGAATGTTTTTCCATTTCTTTGTGTCTTCCTCAATTTCTTTCATGAGTATTCTCTAGTTTTCTGAGTACAGATCCTTTGCCTCTTTGGTTAGATTTATTCCTAGGTATCTTATAGTTTTGGGTGCAATTGTAAATGGGAGCGACTCCTTAATTTCTCTCTCTTCTGTCCTGTTTTTGGCATATAGAAATGCAACTGACTTCTGTGCATTGATTTTATATCCTGCCACTTGGCTGAATTCCTGTATGAGTTCTAGCAGTTTTGGGGTGGAGTCTTTTGGGTTTTCCACATAGAGTATCATATCATCTGCAAAGAGTGAGAGTTTGACTTCTTTGCCGATTTGGATGCCTTTTCTTTCTTTTTGTTGTCTGATTGCTGTGGCTAGGACTTCTAGTACTATGTTGAACAGCAGTGGTGATAGTGGACATCCCTGCCGTGTTCCTGACCTTAGGGGGAAAGCTCTCAGTTTTTCCCCATTGAGATTAATATTCACTGTGGGTTTTTCATGGATGGCTTTTATGATATTGAAGTGTGTACCATCTATCCCTACACTCTGAAGAGTTTTGATCAAGAAAGGATGCTGTACTTTGTCAAACGCTTTTTCTGCATCTATTGAGAGTATTATATGGTTCTTGTTCTTTCTTTTATTAATGTATCACTGAATGTGATAAACTTTCTAGGAGATTTACAACTTTATTGTCCAATCCGTCCATTAAGTTGTTTTTTTGTCAGCTAAGTTATTCAATGTTCAGCATTTAAGTTTATTTATTTTACAGTTTTAGCTTTTAAGAGCCCTGTTGTGTACTATAGGATTCATAATTACAACTGTATATTTTTGCTTTATGAATGGAATACATAAAATCTCTCCAAGGATATTCTATAGTTTTTCAAAATTCTCTTTTGTTCTTTATGCTGTGGTGAGTTTAATTCCTTCTGGTCCTTCCTTCTTACTTTTTTTTCCCTGTTATTGCTTTGTTCTTCTTTCTAATCTTATTTTTTATTTTTTTTAAAATTTTATTTATTTATTTGTCAGAGAGAGTGCACAAGCAGGGGGAAAGGACAGAGAGAGAGGGAGAAGCAGAAGCAGGCTCCCTGCTAAGCAGGGAGCCTGACTGACATGGGGCTTGATCCCAGGACCCTGGGATCATGACCTGAGCCCTGAAGGCAGACGCTTAACCAACTGACCACCCAGGCATCCTGTTGTTGCTTTATTCTTAAATATACGGTGGTTCTTGGTTATGTGTTATTAAATATGAATAAATAAATAAATTGTTAAGTATAGGGAGCTAGCTTAGGTTTTTGTCTTGTAAAGTTCTGTTTCCTAACAGGTCTCTCTCTTGGATGGAAGGGTTGATCGTGAGTTTTGGGAAGTTGCAGTATGTGTCAACAGGCGATCTTCTTTGATGTTAGTTTGCAAGGAGTTGGTGGAAATCAGTCAGGTAACTAAATGGGATGTGCCCAACCAGTGAAAGTCACATAAGGAGGGCTTCATTGTGGAGTGCCACCAGCTCTTAAGGACACCATATCCTCTCACAGGCATATACATTCATTTCATTGGAGTTCATTTCTATGGTTTTTAGCCTGGCATATTGAGGGTATTTCATAAATTGTTTCTGACACTTATCAGAGAAATATGAGGAATAACATTTTGGAAAAGGTAAGGTATTCGTTTTGGATATGTTGGGTTTGTAATCTTGTAGGAAACTCAGAAGCTCATTATATAAGGTGCTGAAACAGGGATGGCATTTAAGCTGAGAAGAAAAGACCATCAAGGATGAATCCCTGGGAAATTCCAACAAGAATTATTTGAAAGGAGCTTAGCAAGTGATAAAGAAATAGGGGGAGATCCAGGAGAGCATGACATAATAGAAACTACATTAGGAATAGTTTCAGTAGAAAAAAATAGTCAGCTGTATCAAGTGTCACAGAAAGCATAACTGAGAAAAGAAATGAAAAATATCCATTGGGTTTGGGTAATTAAGAGACTAGTAATGCCTTAGGGAAAATATGTCGGTTTAAAGTCAGATTGACAGTAGAGATGAAGAAAATGGATTCATATTATTAGAAGTGTGTTATGATAAGTGAAGGGACGTGATGGAGAAATAAGAGGAGGAGGACATAAGATCATGAGAGTGATTTTATTGTTAAAGTTTGGATTGCTTGTCATTGGAAATGGAAGTGCCTCCACAGAGGAAGAGGCTAAGGGAAGACAGAGAATTGAGGGAGCTTAATTATAGAGCAGGGTCCAAAAGAACAGACAGGAGCAGAAAGAAGAGTATAGGTGGTGATTTGATCTTCATCAGACATCACATTCTTGAATTTAAAGAGATTCTCTTGCCAAATATTAAAATGATAGAACATGGTAGGAATGTAGTAAGGGTATGTATATGTGAGTATGTGTGTATGTGTAAACACGCAGCTAATGATCAACAGAAGGCTAATGTACAGCATAAGCCTGCAGAGTTAGCTCATATGCAATATTTTGCAATATATTGTAGTATAAATAGTTTAATTTGCTCCACCAATCAAAGTGGTGGTCATTTAGAAATTGAAAGTTAGTTTGTTATTCCAGTGGGTGTGTCTTCTTTTTGAAATTTATGTAGAATGACACACACTTGTTCCTGGAATACTGATGGACTTTGCTCTTTTATAGAGCATGAGGTGCTGTGCAACTCTGTGTAAATAGCTAGACAAATCTATAAATTTACTTTTTTAAGAGAGCACCATTTATTTAGGCCACAAAACATCAGATGTAATGCAAAGTCACAGGTTGTTTAATTTACTAAATATAATGACTCTTTTAGTCTTACTCATCTCACTGTGAGATTTTAAGTTGAGATATCTTGATATTTAGTATATATAACCACAGTGTGGGTTTTTGGCCTGCTAAACAACTTTCTCTATAATGCTAGTATTCTCATTCTTAAGAGTTGCTTCAGAGTGGGGTGCCTGAGTGGCTCAGTCAATTAAGCATCTGCCTTTGCCTCACATCATGATCTTAGGGTCCTGGGATCAAACCCCACATCGGGCTCCCTCCTCACAGGAAACCTGCTTCTCGTTCTCTTACCTGCTTCTGTGCTCTCTCGCTATCTCTCTCCCTCTCAAATAAATAAATAAAATCATAAAAAAAAAGAGTTGCTTCAGAGTAACAGAATCATCTTGCTATTAAGTGAGTTTTCAAATGATGTTACTTCTTGTCATATGTCATTTCAAATATTCTGTTTTGCATTTTATCACCATCAATACATTCTAGACTGTGAGGTGATCTTGGAAAGGGAGGCTACACACAGTGTACTCCAGTCCAGCTCTGGACCATCTACATTTAGATTTTGACATAAGGGCGAAATAAACTACATTCTTGTTCAATCCATCATTGGGTTTCCTGTCCCTTTCAGGCGAGTCTAATGCTAACTATTTCAACTATGACCATTGTTACATCATAGTATTAATATGTTTATAACATTTTAATTTTTATGATAAAATTAGAAATATAACTTTTATTTTGAAAAGTAATGATTATTTTGGGTTATTAAAACCTAATGAATTTTGAAAATTGTGTGTGTATAGAGATCAGTTGGAATATATTATCTAAATTATGTAAAAGAGGATTATTTCTTATAGTGTGTTGCCTAGGATACTGGTCTTACAAGTTGTTCTGGAAAAAAAAGGCACCTTTCATATTTTTACTTTTCTTAGAAATTTATGAAGAATTAATGTATTAAATGCTAAGAAAAATTCTTGAAAAAGAACAAAGTTGGGGGTTTCATACTTCTTGATTTTAAAACTTACTACAAAGCTACAGTAATGAAAAAAGTGTGGTACTGGCATAAAGGCAGATTATATGCAGACTAATAGAATAGAATAGGGAGCCCAGAATTAACTCCAAATAGATTAAAGACCCAAATGTATCACTTAAAACTCCTAACACTCCTGGAGGAGAACATAGGGAAAAAGTTTCATGACGGTGGATTTGACAGTAATTTTATGGGTATGACACTAAAGCACAGGCAACAAAAGAAAAAAAAAATAGGTAAGTTGGACTACATCAAAATTTAAAACTGAACATCAAAAGACAAAATCAAGAGAGTGAAAAGGCAGTCTACGGAGTGGGGAAAACATTTGCAAATCATATTTGATAAGGGGTTAATGTTCAGAATATATAAAGAACTTCAGCTCAACAACCACAAAAATAAGTAACACAATTTCAAAATAAGCAAAGGACTTCAATAGATATTTCTCCAAAGATTATTGTAAGTGGCCAACAGATGTTCAACATCATTAGGGAAATGCAAATCAAAATTACAGTGAGATGCCACCTTGCACTCACTAGGATGGCTACTATTTTTTTTTAAAAAAAGAGAGAAAATAATAAGTGTTGGTGAGGATGTGGAGAAATTGGAACCCTTTTGAACTCTTGGTGGGAATATAAAATATAAACTAGTATAGCCACTATAGAAAATCATATGCCAGTTCCTCAAAAAACTCAAAATAGAATTGCCATATGATCCAGCAATTTCACTTCTGGGTATATAACAAGAGATTTGAAAGCAAGTACTCAGGTAGTTGTGTGCCCATGTTCATAGCAATAACCAAAAGAATGAAGCAACCCAAATGCCCATTTATGGATGAATGCATCAACAAAACATGTGTACATATACAAAATATTGTTCAGCTTGAGAAAGGGGGTAAGTTCTGACACATGCTACAACATGGGTGAATTTGAGAGAACTAAGACAGTCATGAAAGGACTAATACTGTATGATCCTACTTACATAGGTACCTAGAGAAGTCCTATTCATAGAGACAAAAGTAGAATGGGATGGGTATGTGTGTGTGTGTGTGTGTGTGTGTGTAGGGAATTAGAGTTATGGATACAGAGAATCAGCTTTGTAAGATGAAGAGTTTTATGGTTATAGGATGGTGATGGCAGCACAACCATGTGAAGGTATGTACTTAATGCCAATGAAGTGTTCACTTAAAAATGGTTAGGATGGCAAGTTTTACAGTATGTCTGTTTTACCACCATTAAAAAAAAAAAGATGTTGGGTCCTTTTACATTTCCACCAATAGTGCATGAGGGTTCTTTTTTTCCTACATCCTTGCTAACACTTGTTATTCCTTGTCACTTGATTTTAGCTATTCTAACTGATGTAAGGTGATACTTCATTGTGGTTTTGATTTGCATTTCCCTTATGATTAGTGATGTTGAGCATTTTTTTCATGTGTCTGTTGGCCATCTGTATGTCTTCTTTGGAAAAATGTCCATTCAGGTCCTCTGACCATTTTTTAATCAGATTTTTTTTGTGTATTTTTTTGATGTTGAGTTGTATAAGTTCTTTATATATTTTGGATATTAACCCCTTTTTGGAAAGCTCACTTACAAATATCTTCCCTCATTCAGTAGGTTGTCTTTTTGTTTTGTCGATAGTTTACTTTGTTGTGCAAAAGTTTTTTATTTTGATGTAGTTCCAATAGTTTATTTTTTCTTTTGTTTCCATTGCCTTAGGATACATATTTAGAAAAATGTTGCTGTGGTTGATGTCAGAGAAGTTACTGCCTTTGCTGTCTTCTAGGATTTTTATGGTTTCAAGTCTCACATTAAGGTCTTTAATCCATTTTGAGTTTATTTTTGTTTATGGTTTTAGAAAGTGGTCATGTAGTTGTCCTGTTTGCCCAGCACCGTTTATTGAAGAGACTGTCGTTTCCCCCATTGTATATTCTTGCCTCCTTTAGGTCATAGATTAATTGATCATATAATTGTGGGCTTATTTCTTGGGGTCTCTGTTCTGTTCCAGTGATCTATGTGTCTACTTTTGTGCCAACACCATACTCTTTTGATTACTACAGATTTATAGTGTATCTTGAAATCTGGTATTGTGATATCTCCAGCTTTGTTCTTTCTCCACATTCCTTTAGCTATTTGAGGTCTTCTCTGGTTCTATACAAATGTTAGGATTATTTGTTCTAGCCTTGTGAAAATGCTGTTGGTATTTTAATAGCGATTGCATTGAATCCATGCCTGCTTTGGGTAATATAGACATTTTAACAGCATTCTTCCAATCCATGAACATGGAATATCTTTCCATTTGTTTGTGTCCTCTTCAGTTTCTTTCATCAGTGCTTTATTGTTTTCAGAGTACAGGCCTTTCACCTCTTTGGTTAAGTTTATTCCTAGGTATTTTATTCTTTTGGGTGCAATTGTAAATGGTATTGTTTTTTAAATTTTTCTTTCTGTTACTTTGTTATTAGTATTTAGGAATACTACCAATATCTGGTTATTAATTTTGTATCCTGCCACTTTGCTGAATTTGTTTATAATTCTAATAGTTTTTTGGTGGAGTCTTTAGAATTTTCTATGTATAGTATATTGTCTGCAAAGAGTGACAGTTTAACTTCTTCTTTACCAATTTGGATGCCTCTTATATGTTTTTCTTGTCTGATTGCTGTGGCTAGGACTTCTAGTACTGTGTTGAATTAAAGTGGTGAGAGTGGTCGTCCTTGTCTTGTTCCTGACCTGAGGGGAAAAACTCTTTTTTTTTTTTTTTTTTTTTTTTTTACCATTGAGGATGATGTTAGCTATGGGTTTTTCATATGTGGACTTTATTATGTTGAGGTAGGTTCCCTCCAACTCCACTCTGTTGAGAATTTTTCTCATGAATGAATGTTGAATCTTGCCAAATGTTCTGCATATATTGAGATGATCATATGATTTTTATCCTTTGTTTTGTTGATGTGGTGTGTAACATTGATTGATTTGCTAATACTGAACCATCTTTGTACCCCAGGAATAAATGCCACCTGGTTGTGGTGGATGGTCTTTTTAATGTGTCATTGTACACAGTTTCCTAATATTTTTTTGAGGATTTTTACCTCTGTATTCATCAGGGAAATTGACCTGTAATTTTACTTTTTTTGTGGTGTTTTTGTCTGATTTTGGTATCCAGTCATGGTGGCCCTGTGGAACATATTTGTACACCTGAAACTAATGTAATATTTTGTGTCGACTATACTCAAATTAAAAAAAATGGTGAAAGAAAAAGATGTTGGAGGCTGTTTTAGAGATGTGAACTCCAGAGGCAGACTTTCAGCACTCAAATTTCAATTAGGTTGCATGTGCTAGCGGAGTCATTTTAGGCAAGTTAACTCTACACCCTTCAGTTCTACTATCTTTAAAATGGGGATACCTCATAGGGTTGTTATAAACATTAAATCAGTAGCATGTGTAAACACTTAAATAGTGCCTAGCATATAATACTGGCTTATTAGAAATGTTCCTACAGCAACCTCTGCTCTGATTTTAATTTTTTTTCTTTGACTCTTCCCCATTATATTATTTGCTTCCTCTTAGGTTTATCCATTCTAATGTTGCTCTAATTGCTAATGCTGTTGAAATCTTAACTCTCTCTAATTTTTTGTATCTTGTACTTTTTCTCTACCCTCACTTCTCTTGAAAAATGGTTAATTCATTATTCACATTGTCAGCCAATTAGAGTATTGATTTTTTTCACACGATGACAATTCTGTGAGGTCTCTGGTAACTTTTTTATTGTCCAAGCATGTTTTCTTACTCTTTATTGGAAGCTTAATAGCCCTAGGAGAGTAGTTTCTGGATATTTTAAGTTTTATCCTATTAGATAATAAAAAGAATGGTTAAAATTCTCTTTGCCAGGTTTTAATCTTAGTCAATTCAGTGTTCTCCCCATTTTAGCCTAGGTTCTCCTAGAAGCCAGGCCAGAGACAAAGGATCACAGGCAGTTTATTTGGAAGAGGTCACAGGGAAGAGAATTACAGATTGAGGAGTAAAATAGAGAAGAAAGGAAAGCAAATTCAAAGAAACATGTTTTGTCCACTGATATGTATAACTGGTGCTTGCTTCTGAGAGACCTATGAACTTTTAAGAAATGCATTTCAAAGAGGGAAAAGAGAAGCATTTATCTTTCAGCTCAGGATGACCCTATGGACATTAATTTACCACATTTCTGTGTTTCATATGCATGACTCTAAGCAGATCTTTGTAGATGTTTCATACCACATATCATTGAGCTTTGTGACAGAAAGTGATATGTATGCAGCGTTGGTCTGAGATAAAGTACTATCAGCTTACACCTGTGAAAAATTAGTCAAAGGCCATGTGGAACTTGTTCTAACAGGCTGTTGTAGGAGATGGTACTGAAAACATTTGAAATGGTGCACCAAAGGTGTCCAATGCAGTCTACTCCTTGCACCACTCAGATCTACTTGTGTTCTTAAATCCAATCTTATCATACCTTCCTCTTCAAAGTGGAGACCAGATGCCATCTCTGTAAAGATTTAAATAAGAGAGTTAGTGGAACAGTTAAATTCACTACTGTTGAAGCTGGTTCTGAGGCTATAATTTTTATCTATTATCTCACTCTTCCATGTGTAGTTCTAAATTTTTCTCACCCTTGGCTAGAACACTGGTTAATCAAGTTGCTTGCCTGATAGAGTGTTCCAGATAATAATTGCTGGCTGGCTGAGCACTTAGACCTTGTTAGGCTTTGGTTGCAACAACTTTACATTTATTATTACCGTGGGTCATTGAAGTGCCCACAGATATTCCAGTAAATCCTGTGGATTCAAGACATTTTCTTTTTGGACCAAAATGTTTAGTACCTGCTCTAGTTGCTCATGGTAATAAAGCTTGGTTACTTCCTGTAAACACCTTTTTTTTACTTTCATGCATTGTAATAAGAAGCCCTAAATGACTAGATGATAGTAGTTTCTCCAAATACAGTGGAACTCTTTCAAATGTCTCCATGTGGAAACATTGCCTTTTGGAATCAGAACTTTTAATGAAGCAGAAACTAAGCTTCTGGGAAGAAGAGCACAACTTCTGCAAGTAGGTCGTAAGAAGTGATGGTGAGAGGTGACAATTCCATTTTCCCCCCTTGGTTTGGGGGCTTATAAATTCTAGTTTGGGAAACATAACACCAAATATTTCCATTAAGTCAGTTCATACATTATATTGTATAGAAGATAATGTGCCAAACATGAAAGGTATTTTTCCTGATACTTAATTGAGGTTGTAATATTTCTTTAATATGCCATTCTTTTAGGTCAACTGCTTATAAATAGTGAGGTGTATAAGACCAGTTGACTGTGGTCTTATGCTCATTGGCATACTTTGTTATAAAATGGATCTCTTGATCAAAGACAGTGTTGTTCATGATATCATGCCTGTGGACCAAATATTCTGTAATCCTCTGAAAGATGGTTCTGGAAGAGACACTGTGAGCAAGGAAGATACAGGTTTAATTCTAGTAAGCACAAATTGCTCTTCCCTCCAGAGTGTAAGGGATCAGATGTAGTCCACCTAGCTGGTATACTCGAGGGATGGTGTCATATCAAAGGCTCACCATTAGTTTTTGCTGATGGCTGGTTGGGCTTTCTTCAGTGGCAGTAGCTAGATCAGCCTTGATGATGGAGGGAGCCCATGTTGTTTCCATGCATAGCCTCCATCCCTGCCACCATTGTTATTCTATTATGGACCCATAGTTCCAGCACTGAAGTAGCCAAGAACAGAGGCTGAGTAACATCCTTAAGTTTATTCTATCCCCTTAGTTGTTGAGTGCCTCTGTGATAGATGCTGTCTTCTGAGCATTAGCCTGAGACCCAAAGATTCATATATTTTGTACCTTCTCACATAGGTTATTCACATGCTTCTCCTTCCTTCTGCATTGTCTCTTGGTTTTTAAGTTATGCTTTTTCCATACTGCTAACCAGCCATCCAACTCTGGGAATCTGTGTGCAGTTGTCCTTTATGTCACTTCCATCTCCGTAATTGAATAGGTAAGGGTTCTACTCTCAGCTCTGTCCACAGGACTTATCCACACCCCTTTCCTTTTATAGCTAGCACCAACACATCACACTGTGAACTAGGCCTAACTTTTTCTTTCTTCATCAATTAGTGTTGGTAAAATCCTCCATGAGCCCATGATTGTCAATTAAAGAGGAGAGGCTCAGTTCAACAATAGTAGATGCCTCGGGAGTTTTCACTGCCTGTTTTTGTGATTTATTTGTACCTTCAGGACTTCAAACATACCATTTCCATCAAATGATGTATTGTTGCTTTGTCTGCCTGACCTTATGACTCTATGGATTGGTAATGCCTAATTCATTTCAGGCAGCTTTAGTTGCATAGTCATCTGGTTTCTCATGGTCCGATGCTCAGACATTACTAAGGGTTAATAACAAGCCAGGATTAATTTTATAAACTTTAAATCATTCTCTTTAGCAGAAAGCATGGCTTTGCTCCAGAATGCAAGGATATGTGCTGAGTCTTCTATGACTTGCCAGAGACTCCACATAGTGTTCTTGTCTACCATGGCTACGTCTGTCACCATTGGCTTGCTTTGCCAAGTAATATGGTGTGAGTGTCAGGGCCATTTATACTATAGTCTAAAATTGCTATAGATCCTTCTCTTGCTCTAGGTCCACATAAAACTGTCACTTCAGAGTTATTTTATAAATACTATATTCTCAAATGTTGAGTATGTCATTTTTAAAATCCAAAAAGTCCCTAAAAAGAGTTGTATCTTATTATTAAGTTTTAGGGAACAAACTAATAATAGTTTGCAGCAGCATATGTTTTTACCTTAGAGGAGATGGCCCTAGCTTTGCTCAAGTCTTTGGATCCTTGAACTATTTGCTTAGCGTTACAGACTTCTGAATTTTTGTGGGCATTTCTGCAGCATGATGTTCTCCAGAATGTCAAGATGTTCAAAAGCCCCTGCAGATTATATTCTGACAGAGAGCAATAGAGTTAATATGGCTCTGAGGCAAGACGATGATTGTGTATTGGGCCCTTCCTATTATATAGGTGAATACTTTTGATCCTCCTTATTGAAGGGAATTGAAAAGAATATATTCTTCATTTCAGGAGCTGTATAACGACTGCTGGAGGTGGTGTTGATCTATATCAGTAAAAACGTCATATTCTTTACAGTAGCTATTATGGGAGCTACCACTTAGTTAAATTTTGTTGTGGCCCACTCTCATTTTTTTATGATCCATCTGGTGTTTGTAGTGACCAAACAGGTGAACTGAATGGGAATATGATGAAGAATATTATCCTTTGTCATTGTGGTGCTAGTCTCTGCAGATCCTCCCCAAATACAGTATTGCTCATGATTTATTATCTTAAATAAGGGCAAATTTCGGGGCTTCATTTAACCTCTTTTCATAGTATAACTTAAACCACTGATCAGCGAACCAATGTGAAGATTCTACTAGTTACTAAGTATATCTTTAACAGTTATATAGTTAGTTCCATAAAACAACCCCATCATAGTTACGTAGACCCAATGAACCTACCATGAGATGGACTTTGGCCAAAACTCCATATTAGATCTGGCTAAGGTATCTCTGTAAGCCGTTGCCCTAGATGAGTGATCCTGTATTAATAAGTCCTTTCTTATCCAATCTTACATTTTAGTTTCCTAGTCTAACCCTTTTAAGATACACTTTCACACGTAGTCCCATGATTCTTACCAAAAACATTTAGACATGATTTCCTTTGGTTTGTAAACTGTTTACTCTCTGAAGAGGTAATGTTGAAAAAGAAAAACAAAGTTGGGGGCATCAGGTTGCCTGATTTCAAGCTATATTACAAAGCTGTGATCTCAAAGACAGCATGGTAGTGACACAAAAACAGACACATAGACCAATGGAACAGAATAGAGAGCCCAGATATAGACCCTCAACGCTATGGTCAACTAATCATTGACAAAGCAGGAAAAAATATCCAATGGAAAAAAGACAGTCTTTTCTAAATGGTGCTGGGAAAATTGGACAGTTATATACAGAAGAATGAAACTTGACCATTCTCTTACACCATACACAAAGATAAACTCTAGATGGATGAAAGACCTCAATGTGAGACAGGAATCCATCAATATCCTAGAGAAGAACATAGGCAGTAACCTTTTTGACATCGGCCACAGCAGCTTCTTTCAAGACATGTCTCCAAAGGCAAGGGAAACAAAAGCGAAAATAAACTTTTGGGACTTCATCAAGATAAAAAGCTTCTGCACAGCAAAGGAAACAGTCAACAAAGCCAAGTGGCAACCCATGGCATGGGAGAAGATATTTGCAAATGACACTACAGATAAAGGGCTGATATCCAAGATCTATAAAGTACTTCTCAAACTCAACACCCAAAAAACAAATAAGTCCAAAAAATGGGCAGAAGACATGAATAGACACGTCTCCAAAGAAGACATCCAAATGGCTAACAGACACATGAAAAAATGTTCATTATCATTAGCCATCAGGGAAATTCAAATCAAAACCACATTGAGATACCACCTTATACCAGTTAGAATGGCAAAAATTAACAAGGCAGGAAACAACAAATGTTGGAGGGGAACCTCTTACACTGTTGGTGGGAATGCAAGCTGGTATAGCCACTTTGGAAAACAGTATGGAGGTTCCTCAAAAAGTTAAAAATAGAGCTACCCTATGACCCAGCAATTGCGCTACTGGGCATTTACCCCAGATACAGATGTAGTGAAAACAAGGGCCACATGCACTCCAATGTTCATAAGCAGCAATGTCTGCAATAGCCGAACTGTGGAAAGAGCTGAGATGCCCTTCAGCAGATGAATGGATAAAGAAGAGATGGTCCGTATATACAATGGAATATTACTCAGCCATCAGAAAGGATGAATACCCAACTTTTGCATCAACATGGATGGGACTGGAGGAGATTATGCTAAGTGAAATAAGTCCAGCAGAGAAAGTCAATTATCATATGGTTTCACTTATTTATGGACTCTGGGAAACAAACTGAGGGTTTTAGAGGGGATGGGGGTGGGGTGTTGGGTTAGCCCGGTGATGGGTATTAAGGAGGGTACATATTGCATGGAGCACTGGGTATTATACACAAACAATGAATTATGGAACGCTACATCAAAAACAAATGATGTACTCTAAGTTGACTAGCATAACATAATAAAAAAAATTCTGATATGTACTATAATAAAAAAAGTCCACTTAAAAAAAAAAGAGGTAATAGTGTATTTTCTCGCTGAAGCTGTGTTGATATCCAATCCTGGTTCACTGTCTTGGTCAGGAGAGCTAGGAGCAAATCTTAACCTAGCATTATCTTGTGAGGTTGTTGGCTCAGGTGTGCTCATTATGGGCTCTTCAGTCAGTGGAAGACTGCTCTTCTCAAGCAAAGAAAAAGAGACTGCTTTTGTCAGCATTGAAAATTCAATGGAATTTAGTTCAAGATATATGCATATATGCCCAGATGTCCCTATCCCAAGTCCTAGGGCCCTCTCTTTCCATAGCAGGGCACTGCTTTGGCATAAGAGACCTGTTGGTGTTATACATGTTGTCATACTTGTACCTCTGACATCCTTGTACCTCTATCCCTAATTCTCATCACATTTAAGGGAGGCTCTGATTCTCACATTTTCTTAAGACTTCCAAAGTAGTAAACAAAAGTTGGTGAAAGTCTGACTGCAATTGATGGGGAAGTCTGTTGGTTCAGCAGAAGTCAGCTGAAGTAAATAGCATGACTGAGAGGATGTATAAGAAATGTCTGATAAGTCACAGTTCTCACATATTGCAGGATAAGCCTCCTAATTTCATAAAGCTCTGTCTCCCCAAAATGCTTTCACTGAGTTTCCTATGGGCCATTTGACTATTCTACAAGGCCAGCTTCCTTTTGGTGCTGATTTGGATAATAAAATAAGTGAAATCCCTGGATGTCAGCTCATTGTCTAACTTATTTCACTGGACACCACCACTAGATACTACTCCTGCTATCATCACTTCTAATCACTGTTGCTGGGCTGTCACATTTAATAAATCTTAAAGTTCCCCTAGATATCCAGGCTATTTTAGGAACTTAGCCCAAACTAGGGAATTTATTATATACAAATAGGGCCGTCCCTCATGAGCAAAGGCAACTTTAGAGACTGACTGCTGTCTGTTTCTGATTGTTCCTCCCAACTTCCTCACCACACAAATCTGTGCCCTTTTCTGGCTTACAGATTTGCTTATCCATAGATTTTGTTTCCTTGTAACTTTAGCTTGCCATTACCTTTTATCGCCCTGACTCTGTGTCATAGTTTCTCTCTATGGACCATCCACCTCAGTTCCTCACTGTTAACTGTCTCAATCTCCCAGTATCTCACAGTTCAGATTTTTTAAAGAGACTTTATTCTAGGTCATGTCTTTCCTATCTCGATAGCCATGGATCAATTGTCTGCATCTGCTCTGGCATTTACCAGTTTTTCAATAAGCTTGGATGGTGGGGGAAGAGGATATTTTGGATTAAACCTGCCTATCTATAGCTTCCTTCTCAGTGAGAGCAATGGATGAGACATCTTTTCTTGGAAGAGACTGTGAGTCCAGTAGGTACTAGCAGTGGTCTATTAACATGTAAATTTTCATAATCGAACTGTTTTAATCAAGATGGAAACCCCGTGGTCTGTCTTGTGAATGGAAGGACACAGAAAAACGTTTTCTAAATCTGCTAATTGTTTTTTCTTCTGTTGATTTATTTGTGTATCTCAAATATGGCAACAAATAATAAATGGATAAGAGTTAAATAACTTTCATTCTCTTTTAATTTGCAATTAGTTAAGCACTTTATTTTGTTAATCCAATTCCCCACAATTAAATTAATCATCTTTATATGTAGATTTGTTATATGAAATACTATCAAATGTTTTATTATGCTTTAAATTTTACAAAGCAGTTTTGTACGCATTACAACATTCAGTCCTCACAACAACTAGAGAATTAGGTGTGATAGAGATTGAACTAAACTCTTAATATAGATGAAGAAACTGCTGAACGTTTTGCCCATGTCATATACCTAAAGATTTGCAATGTGCAAATAGAATCCTTTTCCAGATTTCCAGTCAAGTGCACCATCCTTTATATCATACCATACCATATATGTTTATATATGTACATACAGATTATATCAATATCAATGAGATCCTGCTTTGTACAGTTTCTCTTTGTTTTTAAAGGACTCTGGAAATACATACACACGTGCACACACACACACACACACACACACACACAGAATCTGTGATAGTTTCTTTAGATGTAAAAGAAAGGGGTTGGACTAGATGATTTCTAACATCTCTTTTATTTCTTACATTCAGGTTTTTAAAACAGGTGCCATAGCATCCTTGGAAAGTCCACTTTTTTTTTATCATACTTTAAACCATAATTAGTATATTTCACTCGTACTTTCACTAGAAAGGCCTCATGAGGGCTGTGCCATTCCAAATATGTATTTGTGCTTAGTGCCAAGGATGGCACCTTTCACATAGTAGGCGTTCAATACATTCATCAGAATGAAGCAACAATTGGAAATCAAATTTTAGTTCATAATTCTGAAGACATCACATCTTATTATTCGTGGTTATATTGAATTAGAGGCCTTGAACAATTGAAAATCAAATTTTAGTTTTCAGTTTAGAGCATTAATATTATTAGAGTCAACCTAAGGCAAAATGATGAAGTAGGCCAAGTGAGTCTTCAGTGATTCTACATTAATTCCTCTTTCCCATTTGGTTGTGAGTATATAATTCATTCACCAAAATGTTCAGAATTCATAGAAATAGAAAGATAGACATTGAAAAAGGCAGAATTGGATAGTAAGGATTTAATAAAGTTGAGTTAATAAAATACGTTTAATGAAATCTAAGATACTCTTCTGTAAGCAAATAAATGACTATGAAAAGTAAACATGGCTTGATTTTTGTTTAGATGACTCAAGCACAATTGTAGAAGAATGAAATAATCCACTTAACAATAAGTGGACTGTGTTCTTCATTCTATAGCTGTCACTAGCTTGCTTAATTCCTTGTGATTGGTTCCAGTGTCAGTGACTTATCTTAAAAATATCAAACTTAAATGAGACTTAGGATTTGCTGCAATGAAACTATTTTCTAAAATGTGCCTCTTGGTATAAAATTGACATTGTGTTTCTGTTTTGAGGACAAAAAAGAACTCAGTAATGTTGAAATACATATTTCATGCTAGTATAATACAAATAGTAGATACTTACTATTATTGGCATAAATCTAATGACTGCATGTCAATTTTTATTCTTTTATTTCATTAATAATGTAAAAATCATCTGGAAGTTTCAGCCTCCACAATGGAAGAATGATTGAATATGTTGATGTGTATGTGAGCTCTCAATTAGGTATCAGAAGTACTAGGATATCAGAAGTACTAGGGTAATTTTAGTATTATGAGTTTGGGATGACCATATTTCTCATAAGTTGAAGTTCCATGCCTGATTAATGCTTGTTTTCAGTTTTAAGAGGCAATTCATTTTTAATAACTGCACCCCATATTTTGTTTATGCCACATAGGTTCAATCTAATAATTTATTTTGTTCACTTTGTACAATTTTCTTGACTCCTTCTGCTTTTTCCTTTTCAAGCATTGAAGTTACCATGGAAATGGTGCCATTGGCACCATGGGTGGGGCTTTTACACAAGTATATTTAGTTGCACTTTGTGAGGTTTTAAGATTCAGACCATGTCATCAAGTGAGAAAAATCAAGGTTGACATGCATTTTACCTCCAATATATATTTTAGCACATTAGTTACAGAAAGCTATGTTTAAGTAACATTTTGATCAGGAATTAAATGACAGAAAAATGAAAGTTAAAGTTCTGCTAGTAATGCTGATTGGTTCATATTATACTTTACTCATATATCGTTAATAGTCTAATACAAATGGTGTATAACAAAAATTATCTGTGGGATAATGTATTATCTGTGTACCTCCATTTGCAAAATTTAAATTAAAATTCAGCATCTGTGTGTGTTTTTTAATATTGGTACTATGACATGCCTTTATAGGTCATGTGACTAGAGGATTTTAAACCATTTACTTGTATTTCTAACAGATGCCTTGATATGGAGAGAATTCTATACTATGAAAAAAAACTTATTTTAGTATGTTATATGTAGATTTAGAATATAAAAATGCCTTAGGTATTTTTTATTTTCATTATTAGTTTCTATTCTTATCCCTAAAACTCACATATAGAGGAGTGTTGATTTTCATAAATGATGTCTAAATAATCTTGAAATATTTCTCTCTAATAGTATTTGCTGAAATTTTATACAGTATTGCTTAGAAAAATGTTCAAAAATGTTATTAAAATTAGCAAATTTTTAATCTGTCATTAAAATATTTAGTTGCTAATAAAATGTCATATCTAAATTTAAAGATAAATTATATGATATAAATTAATATAATTTAAATTAAATATAAATTAAATATAGATATAAATTTAAATATAAATTTAAAAATATAATACACTGATGGTCAAACTGTGGCCCATGAGACATATCCAGTTAACTACCTCTTTTTGTAAATACAGTTTTACTAGAATATGGCCATAATCATTTATTTGTAATAATTATCTATGACTGCTCTCATGCTATTAATGGCAGAGTTGAATAGTGGCAGCAAAGCTCACATAGCCCACAAAACAAATTATTTACTCTGTCCTTTTACAGAAGTTTGCCTACCTCTGACATAATAATCCCGTATTACCCCATTTCTGAACCAACAGCCAAACTAATGGAAAAGTGCAATAAAACTGACGTATATTTAAGACCATTGCTACAACGTAAGAGCTATATACATTGTTGGGGGCAAATTCTTCCCCCTCCGAATGTTTCCTTCCATGTAGAGTGTGCTCTGTGAATGTAATGATGCTGGTATCTTTCCAGACCCTTAGTTATAGTATACTGAGAAATGGGTGAGTTACCTGATTGGTAAGTTTGGGAGAAGAACTGGGAATTTTTCTGCCAGCCTAATCATTTCCCCTTTTGCCTGGGAGCCAGCTGCTTCAAAGACCATGCTGAATTTGGCCATGCTGTAGGTATACTGGTAAGGGCTATCCCTATATAGAGACATGTACCTTGGGACAGCACTACTTAAGACTGGACTCCAGTATTTGGAAACCTCTAGACCAAAGATACAAACCACATTCTCAGTATCTGCCTTATGAGTAATTAAATTGGCATTGTAGTTACCCATCTGATTTATTCTTTTTTGATAATGTAGATGTATATTTATTAATACAGAAAGATAAATTCATAATGGAATAAACAAAAGAGAAATAGAGAAACTCCCTCTCTCTTCCCACAAACCTTACCTGCTCTATTTCGGCGAACACCATTGCCGTTAATAAGACATCGGTTTTTTTATTCTAAATTTTACACTTAAAAGGAAAAAGCAAGCTCTCTTTATAGAAGCATTGTGTCAAGTTAAGCAGTAGCCTCAAGTGTGGGAAAGTCCTCTACGAAGAATTACAGATAGTAAAAATGGAAAGAATGATAGAAAGTCATCATTTTGTAACCCCTAATGCAATAATCAATTCAAGCAACAATCATGAATGGCTGAAACTAAGTGAAAGGCTGATGGGGATCCTTATAATGCAGGAATTAGGAGATTACTACACAAATCCATTGATCAATCTTAGCTTAAATAAAGAGAAACAGACATTGTGGTGCCTGATGTGATGCAACACCAAAAACATCACGCACTGTTCCTGCCGAAAACATTAACCTGAATCTAATTAAGACTCAGGGGCTCCCTTGTACTTACAGAAAATATGGGAGAAAGAAACAAATGAAGTGATGGCACAGGGAAGAAAACAGACAAATCCACACTAAGAAATATTCTGTAGGACAAATCAATGACATGAAGAAAGAATTTAGAATAGATTACTCTGGATTCAGAGAGACTTAAGAGAAATAGCAACCAAATGTGACATGGGGACCTTATTTATTTAGATCCTATATGAACAAAGGTAAACATAACAAGAAAAAATGTTTACCCGCTTTCAGTTTTTTTCTTGATACTGTTTTATTGTGATAAAAACACATAATGTTACATTTACCATTTTAACCATTTTAAAGTGTACAGTTCAATGGTGTTATAAGTATATTTACATTGTTGTGCAGTAGATCTCTAGAATTTGTCGTCTTTCAGAACTGAAATTCCACACATTAAACACTAATTTTCTCTCCCCTTAGCAACCACCTTTTTTTTTTTGTTTCTATGATTTTGAGTACTTTAGATACTTCGTCAGAGTGGAATCATACAGTATTTGTCCATTTGTGATTAGCTTATTTTTCTTAGCATGATATCCTTGAGGTTCATTCATATTATAGCATGTGACAGGATTTCCTTCTTTTTTAAGGCCTAATGATATTCCCTTATATGTATATATCACATTTTCCTTACCCATTCATCCTTTCATGGACCTTTGTGTTGCTTCTACTTCTTGGCTATTGTGAATAATATTGCAAGGAACATGGATGTGCAAATATCTCTTCAAGATCATGCTTTGAATTCCTTTTGGATATATAATCAGATATGGGATTGCTGGATCATATGATAATTTTATTTTTAATTTTCGAGGAACCTCCATACTGTTTTCCACAATGGCTGCACCATTTTACAATCCCACAATGGTACACAAGGATTCTGATTTCTCCTCATTCTTGCCAACATTTGTTATTTTCTGTTCTTTTGATAGTAGCCACCCTAATGGATATGAAGTGATAGCTAGTTGATTTGCATTTATTTTCTTATAATTAAGTTATGGATTCTTTATCCATATTCTTAATCCAACATTATTTTAAATTATTTTTTAAGTATAGTTGATGCATAGTGTTACATTAGTTTCAGGTATACAACTTAGTGATTTGACAAGTTTATACATTATGTTATGTTCATCACAAGTGTAGCTACCATCTGCTTCATTACATCGCTATTACAATAGCATTGACTGTATTCCTTCTGCTATGCCTTTTAGCCTCATGACTTAATTATTCCATAACCAGAGTCCTGTATTTCCCACTCCCCTTCACCCATTTTGCCCGGTACCTCCTCACTGGCAACCATCAGTTTGTTCTCTGCATTTATAGGTCTGATTCTGCTGCTTTTTTTATTCTTCTTCTTCTTTTTTTTTTAAAGATTCTATTTAAGACTAGAATCATGTGGTATTTATCTTTCTCAGTCTGCCTATTTTACTTACATTCTACTCTCTAGGTCCATCCTTCTTGTCTCAAATGTCATGATCTCATACATTTTTAAGCTCTGTAATATTCCATTGTGTATATATACCACTTTTTTTTTAATCCATTCATTTATTGATGGATACTTAGGTTGTGTCCACGTCTTGGCTATTGGAAATAATGCTGCAATAAACATAGGGGTGCATATATCTTTTTGAGTCAGTGTTTTCATTTTCCCTGGGTAAATACCTAGTGCAGAATTACTGGATCATATGGTATTTCTATTTTTAATTTCTTGACGAATCTCCATACTGTTTTCCACAGTGGCTGTACCAATTTACATTCTTTCCAGTAGTACATGAGGGTTCCTTTTTCTCCACAACTTCACCAACACTTGTTATTTCTTGTCTTCTTAATTGTAGCCATTCTAGCAGGTGTGAGGTGATATTGCATTGTGGTTTTGATTTGCATTTCCCTGATGATGAGTGATGTTGAGCATTTTTTCATGTGTCAGTTGGCCATCTGTATTTTCTTCTTTGGAAAATGTCTATTCAGGTCCTCTGCACATTTTTTTAAATTGGATTGGTTGTTTTTTTGATGTTGAGTTGTATAAGTTCTTTACATATTTTGGATATTAACCTGTTATCATATGCATCATTTGCAAATATCTTCTCCCATTCAGTAGGTTTTTTGTTGTTGTTGTTTTCTTGATGGTTTCCTTTGCTGTGCAAAAGCTAAAGTTTCAGCTTTTTTTTTTTTTTTTTAAAGATTTTATTTATTTGACAGAGAGAGACACAGCAAGAGAGGGAACACAAGCAGGGAGAGTGGGAGAGGGAGAAGCAGGCTCCCCACTGAGCAGGGAGCCCGATGCGGGGCTTGATCCCAGGACCCTGGGATCATGACCTGAGCTGAAGGCAGACACTTAACGACTAAGCCACCCAGGCGCCCCAAGTTTCAGCTTTTGTATTTAGGTCTGTGATGTTTTTTGTGTGTGTGTGTGTGTTTCAGGCACTTATTACATTTTACAATAATGTATTTATATTAAGATTTTGTAATTAAAATTATTTTCCAACATTACTGAGTTAAAATTCACAAAATAGGTTTAAAGTATACAATGTAATGATTTGATACATGTATATGCTATGAAATATTTAGCACCATCACTTCACATATTTTTTTTGTAAGTCTGGTGAGAACGCTTAAGATCTACTCACTTAGCAAATCTATAGTAAAATATACTATATAGTATTATTAACTATAGTCCCCATGTTGTACTCTGGATCCGCAGAACTTAATCCATTTTATAATAAAAATATTGTACCCTTTGACCAATATTTACCCATTTTCCCCACTCCTCACCTCCTGACAATCACCATTCTGCTCTTTGTTTCTATGGGTTTATTTTTTTAATATATATTCAACATGTAAGTGATACAATATAATATTTGCCTTTTTCTGTCTGACTTATTTCACTTAGCATTATACCCCCCCCCCAGATTCATCCATATTATTGTGAATGGCAAGATTTCCTTTTTTTTTTTTTTCCTATGGCTGAATGATATTCCATTGTATATATACATGATATTTTCTTTATCATTAATCTGTTGATGGACACTTGGGTTGTTTCATATATTGACTATTGTGAATAATGCTTCAGTGAACATGGGAGTGCAGATATTTCTTCAAGATAATGGTTTTGTTTTTCTTGGATATACCCAGAAGTAGGTAGCTGGATCATTGTCTCTGTTTACAAATGATATGATCTCATCTATCAAAAATCCTAAAGACTCCACCAAAAATCTCTTAGAATTAATAAATGAATAGAGGGAACTCAGGAAGATGATGGAGTAGGAGGACACTAAGCTCACCCCATCCCATGTTTACAACAAGATATTCATATCTGTGTAAATTTTCTGGAGAGTGATCTAAAGACTGACAGAACAAACTCCACAACTAAATGTAGAGAAGCAGCTGCATCTGAGAGGTTAGAAAGGCCATAAAAGTGGCTGGGAGCAGTGTGTAGGAGGGAGGGAGCTGCTGGTGAGGAGAGGGAAAAGAATAGTCCCTCACACCAAAGAGCCCGTATGAGGAAGATAAATCCTCATAATGTCTGGCTTTCAGAACCAGAGGGGCTGAATTCTGTGAGTTTGTATAACCAGTGAGCCTTGGAGCTTGGAGCTTTAAAAGTCAGCTGACTCGGCACTGGGTGAGCAGGGAGGGTGAGTGATAGCTGGGTCCCTGCCTTTAAAAAGACAGTAGCCCACCGAGAGGCAGCATAGAAGCCATAGTTTGTACAACTCCTATGGCAAATAGGAGGAAGATCTGTGTATACATTTTGGAGCATGTTGGGGACTTCTCTGGAAACAAAAAAGCTGGCAGGTGCCATTTTCCTCCACTGTCCCCCAGGATAAATACAGGGCCACCTGAGGGAGGCAGTCTTATACAGACACTTGATACTAACCTGCTAGTAGTGTGCCCTGCCCATGCATTTTCCTAAGGACTTGCCCACTCCAAGCCTGCTGGCCTTAGCCCTGGGCTCAGCATGAATTTTGTTAATGCCATTTATGCCATGTGTGCACCTGCCCACCTGCCACATGCAGAGATGCTGCGTGCCTCTAGCTGCCATGCTTCAGGGATCTGGCCTAGGATTAGCAGCTCAGTGCAAATTTTACTAAAACTGCTATCCCACCCCTGAGCCACCCTGGAGTCACACCTCCTCAGAACTGGCCTACCTGGGTCTTACTAACACCACAGAGAGCAAGCATAGCCCACAATAGACAGAGAGTGCAGATGTCTGGACTGAAAGAAAAAGCGACTCAGACAACAACAGGATGCAAGCAACACACATAGTAGACTCCCCTGAAGTTCCATGTTCTGGTGAGCAGGGGACAATGTGCTCAAGGACATTACAGGACCTCTTTTTCATAAAGCCATTACTTTCAAGAGCAGAAAACATAGCTGACTTTACTAACATGGAGAGTTAGATAAAATGAGGAGATAGAGGAATATGCCCCAAATGAAAGAACAGGACAAAGTCACAGCAGATCTAAGTGGAACAGAAATAAGTAATATGCCTGATAGAGAATTTAAGGAATCTAAAGATACTCACTGGATCTCAGAAAAGGGTAGAGGACATCAGTGAGGTCCTTGACAAAGAGATAAGAAAAAACATGTCAGAGATAAAGAGCTCCAGAAAGAGAAGAGAGGGGGGAGAGGCAGAAAATGTATTTGAAGCAATAATAGCTGAAAAATTCGTGAATCTAGGGAAGAAAACAGAGATCCAGTTTCAGGAGGCACAGAGATCGCCTAACAAATTCAACTCAAGGAGGTCCACATTAAGACACACAGTAATTAAAATGGCAAAAAATAGTGATAAAGAATTTTAAAAGTTGAAAGAGAAAAGGAGACAGTTACATGCAGAGGAATCCCCATAAGACTATCAGATGATTTTTCAGTAGAAACTTTGTAGGCCAGAATGGAATGGCACAATATATTCAAAGTGCTGATAAGGGAAAAATCTGTACCCAAGAATACTCTATCCAGCAAGGCTATCATTCAGCATAGAAGAATAGATAAAGAGTTTCCCAGACAAAAATTAAAAGAATTCATTACCACTAAACAAACCCTTCACGAAATGTTAAGGGAGATTCTGAGTGGAAAGCAACCATAAATAAGAGTAAGAACAATAGAATGCACAAAGAAGAAAAATAATAATTTGTATAAAAATCTGTTTGGAGAAGCACAAAATAAAAGGATGTAAAATATGATACCAGATATCTGAAACATGAAACATGGAAGGGAGAGGAGTAAAAAATGAGTCCAGAATTAAGCGAACATCATTTAATAAAAGCTGTTAGATGCAAAAGTTATGTATAAACACAATGGTAACCGCAAATCAAAATATAGTAATAGGGAAAAAATAAAGAGGAATTCAGGTATTTCACTAAAGAAAGCCAACTAATCATGAGAGAGGAGAGCAAGAGAAGAAAGAAATAGGGAGGAACTACAAAAAACCCCCATAAAACAGGGAAAAATGGCAATAAGTACGTATCAATAATTACTTTGTAAATGGACTAAATGATCCAATCAAAAGATGTAGGGTGACAGAATGGATTAAAAAAACAAAAACAAAAAAAACCCAAGACCCATGTATATGCCACCTTCAAGAGACTCATTTCACACCTACTGACACTTGTAGACTGAAAGTGAGGGAATGGCGAGACATTTATCATGCAAATGGAAGTAAAAGAAAGCCAGAGTAGAAATACTTACATTGGACAAAATAGATTTTAAAACAATGACTGTAACAAGAGACAAAGAAGGACACTTCTTCATAAATTGTGCAATCCCACAAGAAGATATAACAGTTGTAAATATTTATGCACCCAACTCAGGAGCACCCAAATACATAAAGCAGTTAATAAAAGATAAAGGAAATAATTGATAGTAATAAAATAATAGTAGGGGACTTTAACACTCCGCTTACATCTCAATGGATAGAGCATTCAAACGGAAAATCAACAAGAAACCTGGCTTTGAATGACACATTGGACCAGATGGTTTTAACAGATATATTCAGAATATTCCATCCTAAAACAGCAGAGTACACATTCTTTTCAAGTGCATATGGAACATTCTCCAGAACAGATCACATATTAGGCCACAAAACAAGTCTCAACATATTCAAAAAGATTGAAGTCATACCATGCATCTTTTCCTACCATGATGCTATGGAACTAAAAATCAACCATAAGAAAAAACCTAGAAAGCACACAAATATATGGAGGCTAAATAACATGCTACTAAACAATGGATAAGTCAACCAAGAAATAAGACAAAATCCAAAAATACGTGGAGTCAAATGAAAATGAAAACACAATGGTTCAAAATTTTGGGATATAGCAAAAGATGTTCTGAGAGGGAAGTTTATAGCAATACAGGCCTGTGTCAAGAAGCAAGAAAAATCCCAAATAAACAACCTGACCTTACTTCTAGAGGAACTAGAAAAAGAACAACAAACAAAGCCTAAAATCAGCAGAAGGAAGAAAGTAATAAAGATTACAGTAGAAATAAACAAGGAGCTGGTTCTTTGAAAAGATCAACAAAGTTGATTAAACTTTAGCCATACTCATCAAAAGAGAGAGAGAGGACGAGAGAGAGAACGCAAATAAAATAAAAAATGAAAAGGGAGAAATAGCAACTGACACCATAAAAAGGCAAAAACTATAAGAGAACATTATGAAAAATTATATACCACAAATTGGACAACCCAGAAGAAATGGATAAATTCCTAGAAATGTAACCTCCCAAAATTGAACCAGGAAGAAATAGAAAATTTAACACAACATTTACCAGCAATGAAATTGAATCAGTAATCAAAACACTCTCAGCAAACAAAAGTCCAGGGTTAGATGACTTCACAGGTGAATTCTACCAAATATTTAAAGGCGATTTAATACCTATTCTCAAATTATTCCAAAAAATAGAAGTGGAAGGAAAACATCTTAATTCATTCTATGAAGCCAGCATTACCCTGATACCAAACCAGATAAAGAGACTACAAACAAAAGAGAACTACAGGCCAATATCTCTGATGAACATAGATGCAAAAATCTTCAACAAAATATTAGGAAACCAAATTAAATAATAAATCATCACAATCAAGTGGGGTTAATCCCTGGGATGCAAGGGTGGTTCAGTATTTTCAGGTCAATCAATGTGATACATCACATCAGTAAAGGAAAGGATAAAAACCATATGATCATTTCAATAGATGCAGAAAAAGCATTTGAGAAAGTACAACACTCAACCATGATAAAAACCCTCAACAAAGTAGGATTAGAGGGAATATATCTCAATATAATAAAGGTCATGAAAAACCCATAGCTAACCTCATACATAATGGTGAAAAACTGAGAGCTTGTCACCTAAGGTCAGGAAAAAAACAGGGATGTCCACTCTCACCACTATGACTTAATATAGTGCTGGAATTTCTAGCCGCCACAGTCAGACAATAGGAAGGAAAAAAGGCATCCAAATTGGTAAGGAAGAAGTAAAACTTCCACTATTTGCAGAAGACATGATGTTGTATATAGAAAACCCTAAAGACTCCACTAAAAAACTACTGGAACTGTTAAGTGAATTCAGTAAGGTTGCAGAATACAAAATCAATATATAGAAATCCGTGGCATTTTTATATACTAATAATGAAGTAACCAAAAAAATTAAGAAAGCAATGCCATTTATAATTGTAGAAAAGATAATAAAATACTGGTGAATAAACCTAACCAAGGAGGTGAAAGAACCTGTACTCTAAAAACGATAAAATACTGATGACAGATATTAAGGATGACACAAACAGGTGGAAAGATATATCATGATCGTATATTGGAAGAACAAATATTGTTAGAATGTCCATACAACCCAAAGCAATCTATAGATTTAATGCAATCCCTATCAAAACACAAGCAATATCTTTCACAGAAGTAGAACAAACAGTCCTAGAATTTGTATGGAACCACTGAAGACCCCAAGTAGCCAAAACTATCTTGAAAAAGAAAATCAAAGCTGGAGGTACCACAAGTCCAGATTTCAAGTTATACCACAAAGTTATAATCTAAACAGTATGGTATTGGCACAAAAATAGACACATAGATCAATGGAATAGAATAGAAAGCCCAGAAATAAACCTACATGCCTACATTTATATGGTCAATTAATCTTTGACACAATGGCAGAAGATATTTACAGATAGTATATCTGATAAAAGGTTAGTATTCAAAAGGTATAAAGAACTTCTAAAACCCAAAAACTGAAAAACAAATAATCCAATTAAAAAAATGGGCACATGACAAGAACAAGCATTTCTCCAAAAGAAGAAATATAGGTGGCCAACAGATACATGAAAAGATGCTCAACATCACTCATTATCAGGGAAGTACAAACCAAAACTGCAATGAGCTATCACCTCATACCTGTCAGAATGGCTAAAATCAATAAGACAAGAAACAACAAGTGTTGACAAGGATGTGGAGAAAAAAGAACCAACTTATGCACTGTTGGTGGGAGTGCAAATTGGTGCAGTCACTGTGTAAAAGAGTATGGAGGATCCTAAAAAAGTTAAAAATGGAACTACCCTATGATAATCACACTGCCAGGTATTTACCTCAAAAATATGTATAGTATTGTTCAATCACTGTAATGTACACCTGAAATTAGTGTAATACTGCTATGTTAACTATATTGGAATTTTAAAAAATTAATAAGAAAAAATGAATTAATAAAAGAAAATAATAAAGTTGTAGGATACAAAATCAACATATGAAAATCAGTTACATTCTCATACATTAACAATAAACTATCTGAAATTGAAATTAAGAAAACAGTCCCATTTACAGTAACATCAGAAAGAATAAAACAGGAAAATAACTTAGTGAAGGAAGTGAAAGACCTGCAGACTGAGAACGATGAAAAAAATTGAGGAAGATACCAATAAATGGAAAGTACCCAGTGTTCTTGGATTAGAAGAATTGGTATTGTTAAAATGTCCATACTATGTAAGCAATCTACAGATTTAATGTGGTCCCTATTAATATTTCCATGGCATTTTTCATAGAAACAGAAAAAAAAATCTTAAAATCGTATGGAAACACAAGAGACCTTAAATAGCCAAAGCAATCTTGAGAAAGAAGAACAAAGCCGGAGATATTGCACTTCTTATTTCATACTATATTACAAACCTATAGTAATCAAAACAGTATGGTGCTGGCATAAAAATAGACACATAGACCAGTGAAATGAGTAGAGAGCCCAGAAATAAACCCATGCATATATGATCAGCTAATCTTTGACAAGGACACCAGAAACACACAATGGGAAAGGACAGTCTTTTCAATAAATGATGTTCAGGAAACTGAATATCCATATGCAAAAGAATGAAACTGGACCCCTGCCTTACACTGTGCCCAAAAATCAACTTAAAATGGATTAAAGACTTGAATGTAAGACCTAAAACCTTAATAATCTCTCAAGAAAACATAGGGGCTAAGCTCCTTGACATTGGTCTTGGCAGTGATTTTTTTTTTTTTAAAGATATGGCTCAAATGCAGAGGCAACAAAAGCAAAGATAAATAAGTGGGACTTCATCAAACTAAAAAACTATTGCACAGTAAAGGAAATAATAAAAAAAATGAAAAGACAAGCTATGAAATGGGAGAAAATACTTGCAGACCATGTATGATGAAAGGTTTATATGTAAACTATACAAGGAACTCCTACAATTCTAGTGGGCAAAAGCCCTGAATAGACATTTCTCCAAAGATGCTAAATAAATGACCAATAGATACATGAAAAGGTGTTCAACATCAGTAATCATCAGGGAAATTCAAATCAAAACTACAGTGATCTATCACCTCATACTTATTAGGATGTCTGTTACCGAAAAGGTAAGAGATAAGTATTGATGAAGATGCAGAGAAAAGGAAACCCTTGTACACTAGTAGTGGAAATGTAAATTGGTACAGTTGGTCTGGAAGACGGTATGGAGATTCCTCAAAAATTAAAAATAGGTCTATGATATATTTTAAAATAATTTTTGCAAATGATGTGAGGCAAGAATGTGTTTTTTTCTGCATGTTAATGTCAAGTTGTTCCAGAAACAGTTTTAGAAAATATACGATTTCCCCTATGAATTATCTACACCTTTCTTAAAAATCAGTTGCCAATATAATGATGGGTCTATTTCAGGACTGTTCTGTTTTATTAGTCTATATGTCTGTCTGTATGCAAATACTGCTCTGAATTGATTATATAGATTTGTAATGTCCTCAAATCAGTTAGTGCAAGTCGTCTTTTATCCTTTGCAAAGTTATTTTGTGTATTTTGCTTTTTCATTCTTCTGTAAATTTTAAATCAGTTTGCCAATTTCTACCAAAAAGCCTGGTGATATTTTATTTTAGTTTTAATTGTGAGATAATTTTACAGTTACAGAAATACTATAAAAAGAGTGTAGAGATTCCCATGCACTTTTCATCCAGATTCCCATCCCGTTATGTTAGCATCTTACATAACCATAGAAGAATTATTAAAACTAAAAATTCTAACCTGGATATGATAGTATCAACTAAATTATAGAGCACATTTGGATTTCACCAGTGTTTCTACTAATGTACATTTTTTATTTCAGGATGAAGTCCTGAATCCTATGTTGTATATATTTGTTAATTCTCTCTAGTTTTTTTGATCTGTGACAGTTCTCAATCTTTCCTGTCTTTCACAACCTTGATGCTTTTGAAGTGTACAGTCAATTATTTTGTTGACTGACTGGATTTGTCTGTCTTCTTACAGTAAGATTGAGGTTATATTTATTAAAAAAGATATTACGGAGGTGCTGTGTCCTTCTTAGTGCATGTTATCAGAACATACTTAATGTTAATAGTATGTTAACATTCTAGTATGATGTTAACTTTAGTTACTTGGTTGCAATATCGTCTTCCAAGATTCTCTACTCTAAAATTACCATTTTTCCCTTTGTAATTACTAAATATTGTGGACAGATACTCTGAGATCATGCAAATTTTAGGGCACTAAAATATTCTATATTATGTAATGATGGATACATGTCATTATACATTTGTCCAAACCCATAGAAGGTACAACACCAAGAATGAACCCTAATGTATATTATGGACTTGCAGTGATTATGATGTGATGTGTAGGTTCATCACTTGTAACAAATGTACCACTCTGGTGGGGGATGTTGATAATGAGGAAAGCTGTGCATATGTAAGAATAGTAGGTATATGAGAAATCTTTGTCCTTGCTCTCCATTTTGCTATGAACCTGCATATTGTCTACAAAATTAAATCTTTAAAAAAAATAGGTGGATCTTGCCTTGTGTATGTTTCCTGCATCAGTTATAACTATGGTGTACTAAAGGTGATTTTCTATTTTGATCAGTCTTTTACTTTTATTAACTGGAATATTTCTGTGAGGAAAAGTTGTCCCTTTTCCCTCATTTGTTTACTAAATTATTTATTTAAATCATTATAGTATTTATGTTGTTTGCTCAAGTTGTTCCGGTGTAGCTATGGGAAACTCATGTTGGCTGCTGTGCACTTCAACATGCTCCATCATTTTTTTAAGCACCTCTTTACTTTTGTTACTACTAGATATTCTAGGCATATTTTTAAATTTGCCTTCACAAGCCTTGGAATCACCCAGTTATTCAAGGATCTCTGGTTCACTTTATGGAGGAAGCAATATCTACATGCTCTTCATGCTTACTGCTGTTACAATGTCTTTGATCTTAGTTCCGCAGTGATTAGAGTTAAGAAATATATATATATGTATAAAATAAATCACATATATACACATCTGTGATTATTTTATATCTATTTGTGTGTGTGTGTGTGTGTGTGTGTGTACTTTTTTTAAATCATGAGACCATGTTGATAGCATCTATCCTTAAGTAGGTACTCAGAGGCCAAATTTAAGATATTATTATGATGGAATATGGAGTTAGGAATATAGAGTTGGGAAGAGATATGTAAATAAGGTCATATAAGCTGAACAGGGTACAACACTGGATTTATGCTATTGATTAGAAAGTAGTCTTTTTTGGTAAATATCAGTGCATCCTGTAGAGCAATGCATATACTTGTAGATTTTGGAGGAGTGTTCTATTAACAAAGTTGGATGTTAGTTTTCTCATTTATCCTTATTGGGTTATCATATTTTGTTGTCCCAATTACAGAAAGAATAGTGTTGAACTTTACAACTGTAATTGTACATTTGCCTATTTCTTCTAGTAATTAGGTTTCTTTATTAATAAATTTTAAAGTTCTGTTATTGAATTTATACACATTTGGGATTTCTATGTATTCATGATGAATTGATCCTTTTTTCTTGATAGAATATCCTTTAATATCCCTGGTAACATTCTTTGTTCTGAAGTCTACTTTCTCAGGTATTAATATAGTCACTTTATTTTTTAAAAATTACTATTAGTATTTACATGGTACAGTTTAATCCTTCCTTTGACTTTATCAGAGTTTTTATACAAGGTAGATTTCTTGTACACAGTACATGTTTAGGTATTGCTTTTCAAAAAACACTCTTAATGATCATGACCTTTTAATTAGAATGCTTAAATTATTTACATATAATTATTGATGTGCTTAGATTTCCATCATATTGCTACTTGTTTCTCTTTTTCTTTTCCTGTGCCTTGTTTTGGATTAAATGCATATGTGTTTATTTTTATTTTTAATTCAATTAGTTAACATATAATGTGTTATTGGTTTCAGAGGTACAGGTCTGTGATTCATCAGTCTTATATAACACCCAGAGCTCATTACATCACATGCTGTCCTTAATGTCCATCACCCTGTTACCCCATCCCTCCACCCCCATTCCCTCTAGCAACCCTCAGTTTGTTTCCTATGATGAAGAGTTTCTTATGGTTTTTCTCCCTCTCTGGTATCATCTTGTTTTATTTTTTACTCTTCTCCCCTATGATCCTCTGTTTTGTTTCTTAAATTCCACATATCGGTGAGATCATACGATAATTGTCTTTCTCTGATTGACTTATTTTGCTTAGCATAATACACTCTAGTTCCATCCATGTCGTTGCAAGATTTCATTTTTTTGATTGCTGCATAATATTCCATTGTATATATATACCACGTCTTCTTTATCCATTCATCGGTTGATGGACATCTTGGCTCTTTCCATAGTTTGGCTATCGTGGACATTGCTGCTATAAACATTGGGGTGCACATGCCCGTGCCCCTTTGGATAGCTACATTTGTACCTTTGGGGTAAATACCCAGTAGTGCAACTGCTGGGTCATAGGGTAGCTCTATTTTCAACTTTTTGAGGAACCTCCATACTGTTTTCCAGAATGGCTGCACCAGCTTGCATTCCCACCAACAGTATAGGAGCGTTACCCTTTCTCTGCATCCTTTCCAACATCTCATTTCCTGACTTGTTAATTTTAGCCATTCTTACTGGTGTGAGGTGGTATCTCATTGAGGTTTTTATTTGTATTTCCCTGATGCTGAATAATGTTGAGCACATTTTCATGTGTCTGTTGGCCATTTGGATGTCTTTGCAGAAATGTCTGTTCATGTCTTCTGCCCATTTCTTGATTGGATTATTTATTCTTTGGGTGTTGAGTTTGATAAGTTCTTTATAGATTTTGAATACTGGCCCTTTAACTGATATGTCATTTGCAAATATCTTCTCCCATTCTGTCGGTTGTCTTTTGGTTTGTTGACTGTTTCCTTTGCTGTGCAAAAACGTTTTATCTTGATGAAGTCCCAGTAGTTCATTTTTGCTTTTGTTTCTCTTGCCTTTGGAAATGTGTCTAGCAAGAAGTTCCTGCAGCTGAGGTTGAAGAGGTTGCTCCTGTGTTTTCCTTAAGGATTTTGATGGATTCCTGTTTCACATTAGGTCCTTCATCCATTTTGAGTCTATTTTTGTGTATGGTGTAAGGAAATGGTCTAGTTTCATTCTTTTGCATGTGGCTGTTCAATTTTCCCAACACCATTTGTTGAAGAGACTGTCTTTTTTCCACTGGAGATTCTTAACTGCTTTGTTGAAGATTATTTGACTATAGAATTGAGGGTCCATTTCGGGGTTCTCAGTTCTGTTCCATTGATCTATGTGTCTGCTTTTGTGCCAGTACCATTCTGTCTTGATGATCATGTCTTTGTAATAGAGCTTGAAGTCTGGAATTTTGATGCCACCAGTTTTGTTTGTTTGTTTCCAAGAAAGAAAACTTGGTTTTCTTGGCTATTCAGGGTCTTTTTTGGTTCCATACAAATTTTAGGATTATTTGTTGCAGCTCTATGAAAAAGTTGGTGTTTTGTTAGGGATTGCATTCAGTGTATTCAAGATTGCTCTAGGTAGCATAGACATTTTAACAATGTTTATTCTTCCAATCCATGGGCATGGAATGTTTTTCCATTTCTTTGTGTCTTCCTCCATTTCTTTCATTAGTGTTCTATAGTTTTCTGAGTACAGATCCTTTGCCTCTTTGGTTAGGTTTATTCCTAGGTTTCTTGTGGTTTTGGGTGCAATTGTAAATGGCAGTAACTCCTCAATTTCTTTCTTCTGTCTCATTGTTTGTGTATAGAAATGCAACCGATTTCTGTGCATTGATTTTATATCCTGCCATGTTGCTGAATTGCTGTATGAGTTTTAGCAATTTTGGGGTGGAGTCTTTTGGGTTTTCCACATAAAGTATCATATCATCTGCAGAGTGAGAGTTTGACTTCTTTGCCGATTCGGATGCCTTTTATTTCTTTTTGTTGTCTGATTGCTGTGGCTAGGACTTCTAGTACTATGTTGAATAGCAGTGGTGATGGTGGACATCCCTGCCGTGTTCCTGACCTTAGGGGGAAAGCTTTCAGTTTTCCCCCATTGAGAATGATATTTGCTGTGGGTTTTTCATAGATGGCTTTTATGATATTGAGGTATGTACCCTCTATCCCTATACTGTGAAGAGTTTTGATCAAGAATGGATGCTATACTTTGTCAAATGCTTTTTCAGCATCTATTGAGAGGCTCATATGGTTCTTGTCCTTTCTTTTGTTTATGTAGTGTATCACATTGATTGATTTGTGAGTGTTGAACCACCCTTGCAGCCCAGGAATAAATCCCACTTGGTCATGGTGAATAATCCTTTTAATGTACTGTCGTATCCTACTGGCTAGTATCTTGGTGAGAATTTTTGCATCCATGTTCATCAGGGATATTGGTCTGTGATTCTCCTTTTTGGTGGGATCTTTGGTTTTGGAATTAAGGTAATGCTGGCCTCATAGAGTTTGGAAGTTTTCCTTCCATTTCTATTTTTTGAAACAACTTCAGAAAAATAGGTGTTAATTCTTCTTTAAATGTTTGGCAGAATTCCCCTGGGAAGCCATCCGTCCCTGGGCTCTTGTTTGTTGGGAGATTTTTGATTATTGCTTCAATTTCCTTGCTGGTTATGGGTCTGTTCAGGTTTTCTGTTTCTTCCTGTTTCCGTTTTGGTAGTTTATACGTCTCTAGGAATGCATCCATTTCTTCCAGATTGTCTAATTTTTTGCTTAATTAGTTGCTTATAATATGTTCTTATGATTGTATTTCTTCGGTGTTGGTTGTGATCTCTCCTCTTTCATTCATGGTTTTATTTATTTGGGTCATTTCTTTTTTCTTTTTGATAAGTCTGGCCAGGGGCTTATAAATCTTATTCTTTCAAAGAACCAGCTCCTAGTTTCATTGATCTGTTGTGCTGTTCTTTTGGTTTCTATTTCATTAATTTCTGCTCTAATCTTTATTATTTTTCTTCTCCTGCTGGGTTTAGGCTTTATTTCCTGTTCTTTTTCCAGCTCCTTTAGGTGTAAGGTTAGGTTGTGTATTTGAGACCTTTCTTGTTTCTTGAGAAAGGCTTGTATTGCTAAATACTTCCCTCTTAGGACCGCCTTTGCTGCATCCAAAGATTTTGAACAGTTGTGTTTTCATTTTCATTTGTTTCCATGAATTTTTTTAATTCTTCTTTAATTTCCTGATTGACTCATTCATTCTTTAGTAGGATGCTCTTTAGCCTCCATGTATTTGAGTTCTTTCCAACTTTTCTTTTATGATTGAGTTCAAGTTTCAAAGCATTGTGGTCCAAAAATATGCAGGGAATGATCCCAATATTTTGGTACTGGTTGAGACCTGATTTGTGACCAAGTGTGAGATCTATTCTGGAGAATGTTCCATGTGCACTCAAGAAGAATGTGTATTCTGTTGCTTTGGGATGGAATGTTCTGAATATATCTGTGAAGTCCATCTGGTCCAGTGTGTCATTCAAAGCCCTTATTTCCTTGTTGATCTGCTTAGATGATGTGTCCATTGCAGTGAGGGGGGTGTAAAGTCCCCTACTATTATTATATTATTATCGATGTGTTTCTTTGATTTTGCTATTTTTTAAAAGATTTTATTTATTTATTTGACAGAGAGAGAGATAGCAAGAGCAGGAATACAAGCAGGTGGAGTGGGAGAGGGAGAAGCAGGCTTCCTGCCAGCAGGAAGCCCAATATGGGACTCGATCCCAGGACCCTGGGATCATGACCTGAGCCAAAGGCAGACACTTAACGACTGAGCCACCCAGGTGCCCTGATTTTGCTATTAATTGGCTTGTATAATTGGCTGCTCCCATGTTAGGGGCATAAATATTTATAATTGTTAGATCTTCTTATTGGATTGACCCTTTAATTATGATGTGGTGTCCTTCCTCATCTCTTATAGTCTTCGGTTTAAAATCTAATTTGTCTGATATCCTTATAGATTGCCACCCCAGCTTTCTTTTGATGTCCATTAGCATGATAAATTATTTTCCACCCCCTCACTTTCAATCTGGAGGTGGCTTTGGGTCTAAAATGAGTCTAAAAATGAGTTTCTTGTAAGCAGCATATTGATGGGTATTTTTTTTAATCCATTCTGATTCCATATGTCTTTTGATTGGAGCATGAATCCATTCACATTTAGAATAATTATTGAATAATAAGAATTTAGTGCCATTGTGTTACATGTAAAGTTGCTGTTCCTGTGGATTGTCTCTGTTCCTTTCTGGTCTTTGTTACTTTTGGTCTCTTTTTTGCTCAAAGGGTCCCCTTTAATATTTCTTGCAGGGGTGGTTCAGTGTTCATGAACTCCTTTCGTTTTTTTCTTGGGAACTCTTTATATCACCTCCTATTCTAAATGACAGGCTGGTTAAAGTATCCTTGGCTGCATATTTTTCCCATTTAGCATTTTGAATATATTATGCCAGTCCTTTCTGGCCTGCCAGGTCTCTGTGAGCAGGTCTGCTAACAGCCTTATGTGTCTACCCTTATAGGTTAAGGACTTTTTCTGCTGAGCTGCTTTCAGGCTTCTCTCTTTATCTTTGTATTTTGCAACTTTCACTATAGTATGTTGTAGTGTTGACCTATTTTTATTGATTTTGATGGGAGTTCTCTGTGCCTCTTGTACTTGAATGCCTGTTTCCTTCCCCAGATTAGGGAAATTCCCAGCTATAATTTGTTCAAACAAACCTTCTGCCCCCCCCCTTTTTTTTGCTCCTCTTCTTCTGGGACTCCTATGATAAGGATATTATTTTGCTTTTTGGAATCACTGAGTTCCTTAAGTCCACCTTTGTGATCTGTAGTTTTTTTTCCTTCTTCTTTTCAGCTTCATTATTTTCCATAATTTTATCTTCTGTATCACCTATCCTCTCTTCTGCTTCTTCCATCCTGTTAGTGATTATATGCAGTCTGTTTTGCATCTCAGTTATAGCATTTTTTATTTCAGCCTCTCTAGTTTTTAGGTTTTTTAATCTCTGTAGCAAGGGTTTCCCTTGTGTTTTCTGTGCTTTTTTCAAGTCCAGCTAGTAGTTTTTATAACTGTTGATCCAAATTCTTGTTCAGATATATTGCTTATATATTCTTTGAACAAATCCCTGTCTGTGATACCTTCATGACTTTTCTTTTGGGGAGAATTTCTCCATCTTGTCATTTGGGCTAAGTTTCTATCTTTTGTGCCTTATGAAAGCTTATATTTTCTGCACTTTAGAGTAATGCTATATTAAAAAGAGGTCATAGACTGTCCATGGCCTGGCACATTGGGAAGTCTTTCTGGTGTATGCTGTGTGCACTCTCCTGTTGCATTTTGGCTGCTCTTTCCTGGTGGCTCATTCTCTGCAGAGTTCCTCCTTGCTTGCAGTGGGGAGTGTTTGGACCTTTATCTACGTTGCTTTGATTTGTTTGTTAAAAAAAAAAAAAGTCTTGCACTTGAGGTGCCTGGGTGGCTCACTTGGTTCAGTGGCCGACTCTTGGTTTTGGCTCAGGTCATGATCTTAGGGTCCTGGGATTGAGGCCCACCTCCAGCTCCAAGCTCAGTGGGGAGTCTATTTGAAGATTCTCTCCCTCTCCCTTTGCCCCTTCCCCTGCTCACACACACTCTGTCTCTCAAATAAATAAATAAACCTTTAAAAAAATAAAAGCCTTGCACCTGCCACATTGTGTCCCTCCAACTGTAGAAATCCTTTTACAAATTCTCAGATCAGTTTCCTGGGTGTTGCAAGTGATCTGACCTCAATACAGCTGTTTTCAAGGGACAAGGAAAGTCCCAGGTTCTCCCGCTTCTCCACCATCTTAACTCCTCTCCAGCAATGTCTTTTATTTTTGATAACAGTAAATTGAGTCATCTCCCTTTTTATCTTGGTCAATCTAGCTAAGTATTTGTCAATTTGGTTGACCTTTCAGAAAGCCAGGTTTTAGTTCAATAATTTTCTCTACTGTTTTCCTATTTTCTATTTCATTAATGTTCACTGTAATTTTTATTACTTCCTTTCTTCTGTCTGCTTTAGGTTTAATTTGCTGTTCTTTTCCATTGTCTTAGATGGAAGGTTAGGTTATTGATTTGATGTATTTCTTCTTTATTAATATAGGCATTTAAAGCTACAAATTTTCCTCTAAGCACTGTTTAGCTGCATTATATAAGTTTTGGTATGTAGAGTCTTTATTCCTATTCATTTCAAAGTATTTTATGATTTCCCCTTTTATTTCTTTGATCCATTCATTATTTAAGATATGTTGTTTAATTTCTACATAATTGTGAGCTTCCCAAATTTCTTTTTGTTATTGATTTTTAAATTCCATTCTATTGTGATTGGGGAAATTCTTTGTAGAAGTTTTAAAGTTTAAAATTTATTAAATTTATTTCATGTCCTACTAAATTATCTATCCTGGATAATGTGCCATGACCTTTGAGAAGAACGTATATTCTATTGCTGTTGGGTAGAGTGTTTTTTAGATGTCTGTTAGGCCTAGTTGTCTTACAGGGTTGTCCTCATCTTATATTTTCTTGTTGATCTTCTGCCTAGTTACTCTATCAATTATTGAATGAAGTGCTTGAAGTCTCCACCTTTTATTTTTGAATTGTCTATTTCTTCATTAATTTTGATTAGTTTTTGCTGCATGTATTTTGGTGCTCTGTTATTAGGTGAATATATGTTTATAATTGGACTGACTCTTTATCATTATAAAATGTTTTCTATCTTTAACATATTTTGTTTTAAAGTGTATTGTGTCATATTAGTATGGTCACTCCAGCTTTCTTGTGAATTCATGATATAGCTTTTCCATCACTTTACTTTCATTCTATTTGTATCTTCGAATTTAAGCTGTATTTCCTGTAGACAGCATATAGTTTTATCATATATTTTTAAAATCCTGTCTGACAAACTTTGCCTTTTGATTAGATTGTTTAATCTATTTATATTTATGTTAATATCAATAGGATGGATTTATGTTTGCCATTTTATTTTTTGTTTTTTGTATGTCTCATATCTTTTTTGTTTCCTTGTTCCTCCTTTATTGCTTCCTTTTATGTAAATGAATATTTTCTAATATGGTATTTTGATTTTTTAAATATATTTTTAGTATATATTTTGAATTATTTCTTTATTGATTGTTCTAAAACTGACCATATGCATCTTACGTTATGAGAATTAGCTTCAGATTTTCAGTCTGTCTAAGCTCAGCAAACAACTATTGATAATAAGAAAGTTGGTTAAACATCACATGATAGTGATTTTCAGTTTGTGAATCTTCTTGAATAAGAGGTGGAGCTAGACGAAATGACATATGTTGAACTCATACATCTTGCCTAACTTTATACTTGTAATAGGCCCATGAAATACGTTATCCATTCAACAGAGAAAATTGAAGTTAAATGACTTGCCCCATCACATAACTAATAAAGGGTGAAACCAAGCTTGAGACTGCTTAATCCCAAACTGTATGATCTTTTCTTATCACAGGGAATCCAGAAGAACAGAAATGCAAATGTTTTTAATTTTTAATTTTGAAATAATTTTAGATTTATATAATAGTTGCAAAAAAAGAAAAAGTACAGAGAGCTCCCATATATCCTCCCTCTTGAGGCAGCCTAAGCTAATGTACAAAATTTCTTTCCGAATGCTTATGAAAATTATTTTAATACTGTTATTAAATAATTAAATAAAATTTAAAATAATTGAGCTCAAAATCAAGATGGAAAAATTCACAGTAGTGCAAAATAAGAGTTAACCCAAAGTAAGTGAGGGATTGATGTCAAAATATTCACTGGAGTATAGGAACCAAATACAAGTCTTAAAGTTTATGACCTACAGTTTTAATTTCTATTTGGGAAGAGCAGTATAGGCCATGAGCTTGAACTACTAAGATATGGCTGGTATTAGATAGGACTTCCAATCAATGAAGTAGAGACTAGAAAATTCTCTATTGCAGTCCTGTGGAGGCAAGAAGAAAGTTTGTTGTTGTTCATCTAGGACTTTGGATAAAAGGAAGTCATCCAGTACAAACTGGAATTCCAAGCCAGTTTTCATCAATAAACACCAGCTCCTAGACATGGTAAGTACTCATTATTTGCTGAATATTTAAGCATTTTATAAAGGGACCTTTCCTCCTACATTGCCTAAGATTTCTGTGAATGTATGTTTGCAATGAAGCAATACATGTCACTTTTGATATGCACCAATGAGGCATCAAGCCATTTGCTCCCCAAGTAAAGTCATACTCAGCCTTTATTTTGCCATAGTGTAAGGGGTTGTATGAGTCCTTTTGTGGGACATGATGCTGCTGAGTGGCATTTAGGAGGCTAAGACCTGGCAGTCGCTGGTAGAAAGGCCCTGGTGCTCACTGGCTTGGCTGGCATCTGAGTGCATATGATTTCCCAGCAGATGAGATGTCAAAATCTGTGGACACACAGAGGGGAGAGCAGGTGTTGACCTCTGATCCACAGCCTTCTGGCACATTTCTTTTTTTTCTTCAATTGAAAAACCGTTTATAGTAAATTGTTAATGTTCTCTTCATTCCACCTTGTCCCTAATGCCACCTGCCATTAGCCAGTGCTTTACATGGTGCTGTAAAGACTGTTCTCTCTCTCTCTCTCGAAAAATAGAAATATTACGTTTAAAGTTTGCTGTATAATTTCTCTTCCTGTATCTCAGGTCAGAGCATGAAGAGTTCCAGCAACTTTATTGTATTGGGGAGGGGGAAGAGTTGCATTTATCATAATGTAGCAGAAAAATCCAGAATTCCAGGTGGAAGAAAACAGTTTTCTATTAGTCTCAGAATCTGATGGATCTGACTTTGATCTGTAGCCATGTGACTTTAAGCAGATTGCTAAAGAGCTCTGAACATCATCTGTTTTCTTATCTGTAAAACAGTCATCATCATCATTATAATAATAATACCTCCCTAATAGGGTTGGCTATTAATATTATATACAAAATACATAATAATGATATAATTAATACAACATATAAAGTATTATATATATAACTGATGTAATGCTTATTAAAGTGAGTCTTTAAAATAATTATTGTTTCTAACAGTTACCTTTCTCCTTTTCTTCCACCAAATTGTTATTGTTCTATAACCCCATTTCAGTGTCTCTTATTTATTTTGCCTGGTATGTTTTCAGTGATCTCCTGGAGATGAGGAAGGTGGGGAATAGACTTTATTGTTTCTTCATTTATGTAGTTGTTTCTGGACTAAAGTTCTTCAGTAAGGATAATCGTGGAAGTAGATACCTGTTCACATTACTATAGATTGCATCTTTTCCTAATATAAATCCATTGCTCCCAGATGAGGCTTTGTTGTGGTTACTTTGGCGATATGACAAATAACTCCAAACCTTTGTGTCTTAAAACAATGGCAACATTTATTTTGCTCATGAATCTGCAAGTTGGCCATGGATTGGTAGGGGTAGCTCCTCTGCTCATCTTGGATCATTCAGGGTGGCTCGAAGGATGGGCTCTAGGGTCATCTAAAGGCTAGGCACTCTCATATCTGGATGCTGAAAGGACTTGGGAGCAGTTGGAAAATGGAATTGATAGGGATCCTCTGGCAGCTCTCTTAAAAGTTCATATTATCCTAGATTTGCCCTACTGAGACCTTTTACAGTGAGAGGTTGTATAATAGAGCAATGAAAAGCCAGACTATGAATATGAGATAGGTAGGTTCAAATGCTGGCTCTCCTGATTTCCAACTTTGTGACTCTAGTTAAGATGCTTTGCTTCTTACTCTTTGTCTATAAAATGGGGATGCTACACTATTGGTCCCATAATATGATAGTGAGTTAAGTGCTTGGACTGACATCTAGCACGTAGTAAAGATTAGGTAAAGTTTACTGTTGCTATTAAGCTCTCTTGCCTAAGTTTCACCATACTTGTCTGATAGTGAAGAATGCCATGCTTCTTTCTAATTGGGGGGAGGCAGCAGTAGAAGGAAATCCTGTTCTTCTCTACCAAGTAATAATAGATAGCTCTTTTTATTTCCCAGATATTTTTCCTTTTATGTGTAGTTTAGAGAGTGTAGATGATCCTGGATGTTGTAAACTATTACTGCAAATGAAGAACAAGGCATATAACCATGGGTGTATGAAAGAAAGCCTGTGACTATCAGTGCTTTTCAGATTAAAAGATAAGAACTGAATCTAATGGCTAACTTGCTTTACTATATTACTGTGTGATACACACTGTTTCTAAGCCCCAAATTAAATATAATTTAATCTTTACTTGAGTTATTTCATTACCAAAACAAGCAGGAACAATTAATATCTAGATTTTTAAGTATGGGATAACTGAAATACAAAAAATAAAGTATTTTGTACAAAATTACATGGGTTGGGATTCAAACTTAGGTTGTCTTGTTTTCACATCTATGCTCTGAACCACTGTGAAATTTAAATAAAATCCTGAGTAGTTTCCATTCCTTGCAGGTAAGTAAATTGATATCTGTACAGATTGGCAATAGGTCCAGGCAGAAGCAAGAGGTATGAACAGGGACCTTCCCCAAACCAAAATATTACTATGTAGGTGAAAGTTCCTTGGACCATAAACCTGTGTGTACATAACCATGAATCTCCTCTCCCCTTGGTTTGGGAAGACATACAAATTCTTTATTTACCACCTGGAGAAAACAAGACAAACAGATGTGATGTGCATTTCAGCAAATGTACGTGGTCTCTTACCAAGAGCAAAATGTTTGGGAAACTGAGATGCAGTCAGGAAATCCAGCCACAAAGCCACTTTGGGCTAGAAAACAGAGGTACATGTAAGTACATGAAATAAATCATAAGAATGCTCTTGCTACTGTTAAGCACAAAGAAAAGAGGAATCAACTCTGGAAAAGACAAGAGGCACCTTATGATAATGAAATGATCACTTGTCAGACATTAAGTCTAAGAAAAATGTTTAAACAAGCATAAAGAATTTCCTCAAAGTTGCTGTTTTAGGGAATGGCTGTTCTTTATAGATAATTGCAACGTGAGTAATATTTTATTCCTCTCAATTCATGTGAAATGATTTTGCCATTGGTTATTTTTTTTCTTAACTAAGGAAACACATTACCTCCATTTATATGCAGGTTTAATTTTATTTTCACCTGCTTTCCAGAGGAGGTTCTAGGCTATTTTAGGCTTTATGAAAAACAATATTCTTTTCCAGAGAGGACATGCATAATATCTTGTGGTCTTAGAAAACATTCTGGTACCTATGAAAGCATGACACTTCAGGGTACAATGAAGTACCTGAAAAGATCACTGATACTTTCTGGAGACCTTGCTTCCCATACTAATTTTACTTCCAAATAGCTTTGTGGTTTGATTAGATGCCTTGTGGTTTGATTAGATTCTTGGTCCTCAGTTTCCTCATCTGTAAAATAACAGGAGTATTTTTTTTTTTAAGATTTTATTTATTTATTTGACAGAAAGAGACAGCGAGAGAGGGAATACAAGCAGGGGGTGTGGGAGAGGGAGAAGCAGGCTTCCCGCGGAGCAGGGAGCCCAATGCAGGGCTCGATCCCAGGACCCTGGGACGACTGAGCCACCCAGGTGCCCCTAACAGGAGTATTCTATAAGTAAATTCCTATCTAGTTCTTAAATTTTATGGGTTCTTTGATCAGTAAGCACATTTATAGATCATCTAGTTTTAATCTTGGTAAGCTACAGGGGCATATACGATAATCTTGAACTCAAGAGATAGATGAATTTTGTTCAAGTAGAAGTTGCTCCACATAATAATGGAGTTGGAGAACAAGTGGTTTATCTTGCCGGGGTTTTGGATTCCTATGGGTAAGCCAGGATTAGAAATAACTACCCTGCCTACTTCACAGGGTGGAAGATCAAATGCAAAATCCTTTGAAGCCATACGTCTTTTTGTTACTCACCCTAGGCTAATGAGAGCAGAGATCTTGTCTTTTTTGTTCACCCCATCTCTTTGGAGTCCAGATAGTCCATGACATGACAGACTCCCAAAGAATAACATTTTTAAATGAATGAATAAAAAACTTTTTTCTGGGCACAACTCCGTGGAATCTTTGTGACTTTCAGAAACAAACCACTGCACTATGATAGTAAAAATGTGTAGAGGTTAGATTTGTGCCATGATGCTCATGGACAGGCAATTGCTACTTAACCCTCAACACCCTCTTGATAATAATAATGTACTTGCTTTGTTTATTAGTTTGTGAACTATGGATTCCCTGATTTTACTTTATCAATCTGTATGATATAATTAGCATAGACAAAATTTTTGAATGTGAATTTTCAAGCTATTCCTTCTCTTAACCGAAAACTTAAGGCAATCAAATTTCAAGTGTAAATATTCAGGTTTTTCGAGTGTGGAATTACTCAGCTATCATTGGTGACTAGGTTTACCCATTGTCAGCTGCCAGAAAGGTCTTCCTGTGTGCCATTGTTCTAGCCTGTTTTCATGGATGCATAATTATTAAGAAGGACTCATTTTGTGGAGAATTCATGATGATGTGAAATTTTCTACTGAACACAATGCAAGCGTTTTTGACTCAGTCTGTTTCTTGGCCTCCTTTTAATTAATCAGCCTTATTTAGAATTCCTGGAATAGATTTCTGTGACCAGTGGTAAAGAACAATGAATATACTGGATTGAGAAATAAGAGATCTGATAAAAGTTGAATAAATAAATTTAAATACATTTGATTTTAATTAAATGAATTTGGTGATTGCTTATGGCCAGGTGTTACACTTTTGAGGTTTTCAAGAGTTAAGAAACTTTAAGTTGAAAAAATAAGTATACTGTGAAATCAATGTTAAGCTAGTAAATGATTTATTTAATCATTTCATTTGAATACACCATGCATCCTTAACATTTCTGAGGGCTGTACATTATAACTACGTGGCTGAATATAATGCCTAATAATTTGCAGATTGCTTTGTTGGTCCTGACATATCTCTCCATTTATAATGAAGAGTCTCTTGTGAATAAGCATCGTAACCTTCACAAGCTCTTGAGAAGGCTAAGTTGAAGTAAAAAACAAAGCCCTATAAAACCACCTCACTGTGAATTGGCTTTAATCTGAATGCTGTTTTCCTTGGAATATAGGAAATGCTTTTATTCTTGTCTTGGACCTCATGTAGCATTTTTCTTAGGCTCTGCAATGAAAGATTTTATTGGGCTCTATTATTTGTTCGAGTGTTTTTATAGCTAAATAGTAAGGACATGAAGGGGTTAGAGAGATTAATAATGTAAGGAATGCACATTGCCAACAGAATAGCAACAATTTTTTTTAATATTACAAAGTTCATTAATAAAAGACTACATCATAATTTTAAAAGCTGTAGTGATACCCATCATACAAGGACAATGTGAGTGTTAGTTGGATTTTGTACACAGTTCTTCCACACAGTTTTCAATGCCACTCTTAACTATACCAACAATTTACCCTTCTCAAGGTTACTTGATTTTCCATGTAGAAGTGTCTCTAACTTTCCTTGGTTAGGAAAATACAGAGGTGAAATTATAGGCTTTTTGTAGATGGTAAATTTGAAAAAAAAATCCTTTCCTTTCAAAAATGTACTTTCAACATTTTGATGACATCAGGACTTCTCTTTTTAAATGAAGTCTGTAGATAGTAATATCAGTATCTTGTATGAAAATTTTCTGCAAATAAGCAAAAGTAGATAATGTGGTTATATTTAGTCATGGACTCTTGGACAAAAGGCAGGAGATTTGGATTTTAGTTTAACTTGGATTAGCTACTGTTATTTTGGGCAAGTCACAGAATTGCAGTGCAAGATTCAGTGTAATCCTCACTACTTCAGCTTTTTCACAATGGAAACATAGTAAAAGTACGCTGTGAAGACAACAATTAACCCATTTAAGTAAGATGTTTAGGATGAAAATAGTTTAATTTGCTTTATAAAAATAGATTATTTGTTAAGGAAATATTTCAGTTTTTTATTGAGATATAATTGACACGTGACAGTATACTAGTTTCAGGTGTATAGCATAATGACTTGATATTTGTATAAATTACAAAATGATCACCACAATAAGTCTAGTTAGCATCTATCACCATACATAGAGTTTTTTCTTGTGATGAGAACTTTTAAGATCTATTCTCTTAGAAACATTAGAATATATGATACAGTATTATTAACTATAATCACCATGGTGTAAGTCACATCCCCCTGACTTGTTTATTTTACAACTAGAAGTTTGTACCTTTTGACTCCCTTCACCCATTTTGTCCACCCCCCACCCGCCACTTCTGGCAACCACCAGTCTGTTCTCTGTATCCATGAGTTTTGGTTATTTTTTTTCTTTTTCTTTTTTTCTCTTTTCTCACATATAATTGAGATCATGCAGTATTTGTCTTTCTCTGTTTGACTTGTTTCACTTAGCATTAATACTTTCAAGGTCCATCAGTGTTGTCGCATATGGCAAGATTTCCGTGTGTGTGTGTGTGTGTGTGTGTGTGTATGTACATATCACATTTTCTTTATCCGTTCATCCATGGATAGACACTTAGGTTGTCTCCATGTCTTGGTTATTGTAAATAATGCTACAATGAACATGGGAGTGCAGATATCTTTTTGAGTTAGTATTTTCATTTCCTTTAAATAAATATCCAGAAGTGGAATTGCTGGATCATATGGTAATTCTATTTTAACTTTTTGAGGAACTTCCATACTGTTTTCCATGGTGGCTGTACCAATTTACATTCTCACCAACAGGGCACAAGGGTTCTCTTTTTCCTCATCCTTGCCAGTACTTGTTATTTCTTGTCTTTTTGGTAATAGCCATTATAACAGATGTGAGGTGATATCTCATTGTGGTTTGGTTTGTATTTCCCTAATGATTAATGATGTTCAGCACCATTTCATGAAGCTATTGGCCCTCTGTATTTCTTCCTTGGAAAAAAAGTATAGTCATATCTTCTGCTTATTTTTAAATTAGATTGTTTGGTTGTTTTGCTGTTGGGTTGTATGAATTCTTTATATATTTTGAGTATTAACTCTTTATCAGATATATGATTTGCAAATATTTTCTCCCATGCAGTAGATTCTTTTTCATTTTGTTAATCATTTCCTTTTCTGTGCAGAAGCTTTTTAGTTTGATGTAGTCCCACTTGTTTATTTTTACTTTTCTTGTCTTTGCTTTTGGTGTCAAACCCAAAAAAATTATTGCCAAGACCACTGTGAAGGATCTAACCCTTTATGTTTTCTTCTAGGAGTTTTATCACTTACATTCAAGTCTTTAATAAATTTTGAGTTGATTTTTATGATGTTATAGGATAGGAGTCCAGTTTCATTCTTTGGCATGTGGCTATCCAGTTTCCCAGAAACCATTTATTGAAGAGACTGTTTTTTCCCTTTTGTATGTTCTTGGCTCTTTTGTCAAAAATTAATCACCTGTATATGCATGAGTTTATTTGTGGGCTTTCTATTATGTTCTATTGATGTATGTCTGTTTTTATGTCAGTATCATACTATATTGATTACTGTAGATTTGTAATATAGTTAAACATGTTTATATTTTTAACATTCCATATAAATATGTATTAGTCTATGTAATGTGTCTAGACAATTTTAGATTTATTGAAGTTCTATATTTTATGAATATCAGATACAAGGTGCTATAAAGGAAAGAGTCCTAGAGTAGGAATAAAGAAATCTTTGTTTTTTGCCTTTTTCAGCTCTCTCAAGATATGCGATCCTGGATAAATGACTTTTAACAGTTCTAGGATTCAGTTTTCTGAACCATAAAATTTGTGGGGCAGATTAGATGATCTTCAAGATAATTTTGACTCATGCATTTCATGATTCTATGTGTATTATCATAAATTATAATACACTGAACTCTTAAATGGTAGAAATGACTGGATAATGCATTTCTTTATAAGTCATTCTTTTTTTTTTTTTTAAGATTTTATTTATTTATTTGAGAGAGAGAATGAGATAGAGAGAGAGAGCATGAGAGGGGGGAGGGTCAGAGGGAGAAGCAGACTCCCTGCTGAGCAGGGAGCCCGATGCGGGACTCGATCCCGGGACCCCAGGATCATGACCTGAGCCGAAGGCAGTTGCTTAACCAACTGAGCCACCCAGGCGCCCTCTTTATAAGTCATTCTTAAATAAAGAGCCAACCAAATATATTTCTAGACATTTTATTTTTTAATAGTAAGAAACACTTAGTAATAACATTTCTGATAAGTACTACTATCCTATTTTTAATTCATTATCATATTATTACTAGTCATTTATTAAAAAACTTACTAGTTGCCTCGCTCTGATTTTTTCCTGCTTGGTAGGTAGATAGGTAAAATTCTGTCTCTTCTGTCTGCTGTAAGGATGTTTTATGAACCTAACTAGTGATGATACTAGGAGAAGCCTATTGGATAGAGGTAAACCGATTGCATTGTGAGCCAAGGGGTTGAAAGCCAAGATGAATTCAATAATTCTTTAATTTTGGCATTGTGATTTCCAATCATGGGTACAGGTTAATTTTCTAACAAAGAGCCATTTATTTATTTATTCATTCACCAGTATTTATTGGGTACTTACTGGTCATTGTGCTAATGCTGGAGATAGAGATGCATACCCTCAAGATGTTCAGTCTCCTGCTCACTTTGAATATTCTTCCTGACAGTTTTCAAGTTTGATTTAAGCTAAACTAGTGGCTTCTGGCTTTTTTTCCACAAAAGGCCATTCTAATTTACAAATCATATTCAGCTAGCATTCACATACAGGGCTGCTTTTGAGTTTAAATTGTCACCTCAAGTTGCCTTTCAACCCCCTCCAAACATTTTAGTTGATTATCATCACTTTTGTTTAATGAATTACTGGTTTACTAAAGAATTAACATTCATGGTACATGCAGAAAAATATTTTAAAGATTTGGCTTTATTGTTTCTCACCACTGACTTTCAAACTAGTGAGATGTTGGGGAACAGAGGTTCTCTCTTCATCTGTGGATATCTTAAGCAGATTCCAGAGTTTCTTCAGTGCTTTTCCTCAAGTAACTGTTTCTTGTGTGATAAAATATCATTTAATTATTATTGAAGCTTTAATATTTATTCCGATTTAAAGCTTTTCCCATACCCACTGGGCTTGGTAATCTGTTCTGGTTACCATTGCTAAGTAACAAACCACCCCAAAACTTAGTGGCTTTGAACCACAACAGCAATTTGTTTTTCTCATCAGCAATTTGGACAAGACTGGGTGGGGATAGCTAATTTCTAACCCACATATGTCAGCTTGGGTGAGTCAATGGTGGCTAGAAGATCCACTCTCAAGATAGCTGTTTCACATGGCTGGCAGGTAGGTTCAGGCTGTTGTCTGGGAACTCAGCCAGAGCTCAGCTTTCTCTTCATATAGGAATCTTCTTAACCTGCTTAGACTTCCTCACAATATGGTGAATCAGTTCCAAAAGCAATATACCAACAGAACAAAGATGAGAGTACATTGCATTCATGATGCTGCTTTGGGCCCTTTGGGATCAGGGGAGGGGAGGGAGTAGGGGAGGGAGAAATGAGAAGATATTATTTGATTGGTCAAGTAGTAACCTGGCGTTAGAAAGCTTTCTTTTTCTCTTCTTGGGAAATTTTCTGGCGTTTTAGAGCATTTGCCCTCACCAGGGACTCCTTTCATGGATTCCCTGAAGCAAATGATACCTCTTCAACTGGCCCCTTATAAGTTCTTCCTTTAGATCATTTTCTGCTGGTACAAACCACATAAACTCTTTTTTGGGGGTGACCTAGCTCTGGTATTCAGAATTAATGACTTAAGCTGACTTAAGCCCAACTCCTTTCAAGTGGTTTCCTTCACAATCTGTCCATTACAGATAGAAATGAAATTTTCTCACATTGTAGCTGCTTTTTTTTTTTTTTTTTGGTCATTAGAGACAGCTTCAGTTCATGTCATCTTTTATAAGCAGAACTCAGCTTCCAGTATCCAAATCAGAACAGATTCATCTCAAACTTTTTGGGAGTTCATAAAACTCTTCCTTTCCCCCAGATGGGTCTGAAGTTGGTGGCAAGAAGTTCTCCTCTTTAGGAGGAGAGGGGGAAGCACAAAATACCCCAACAGCTTGCTCCTCGGGGATTCTGCCTATTAATGAACCATTTTTTTAAAGATTTTATTTATTCATAAGAGAGAGAGAGAGAGAGAGGCAGAGGGAGAAGCAGGCTCCCCGCTGAGCATAGAGCCCGATGCGGGGCTCTATCCCACTGGGATCATGACTTGAGCCGAAGGCTGACGCTTAACCATCTGAGCCACCCAGGTGCCCTTAATGAACCATTTTTATCTATCATCATCACCTGTCTTTTATATAGTCTAGAGATAGGTGATAAGCTGAAAGTGGCAGAACAAGTTTTTGTCTGCCATATTAATAAATCCTACATATATATTCTGTTACTACATAGACTATATGAACATTTAACAACTTACAATTTTTATTCTCAGTGTTGGACACTTAGTAACAACTGAGATAACAATGTCCCACTTTCACATCCTGTAACACACCCATTTTAATTAAGTATAAATTCCTTGATCTTAAGGCCACATATTTTGGTGGCATACAGAGCAATTATATACCTAGTCAAATGAATAACTAATAGACTAAAGAAATTCCCCTTTCCAACAACAGCCTCAAGCCAACTCATATCACTGAAGGTATATTTCTAATTGGCCAAGTCTTGCACTGCAGTATTCAAATTCTTATATCATTATGGTAGCTATGGTTTTGTGACACTGTGTGGAGTCTGGAATAAAATTAGTCATTGTTTCAGTGCAGTCAATAAAATAAGTTGAGCTCATTGTATTCACAGAGCAGGCATGTGTAACCAGCACATCTGGCATTGTCTGAAATATAGGTGAATTCCCAAAGATGGAAATTCAATTTCTTGTAACTCAGAGAGAGGTAAACCGTACCCACTACAGTCCATAGACTAGAAAAAAATCTTCAGAAATTTTAATTGAGAAAGAGACATAATGGTTTGAATCATATAGGGCTTCAAATCAGATATAACATTAACTTAAACCTTGTCATATAACATTAACTTCAACCTTGTCTTCTATATAAAAAATATGTATTGAGAAAATACTGTTGGGACTTTCTGCCAGGCAATGAAGAGAAGACTAAGATCCCCCACCCCAATCAAGGAGATTATATTTTAATTGGGAGGTAAGAGGTATGAAGGCCCAATCAATATATGTCTGTATCAGCTGAATATCCTGTAAGAACCAATCTCTAGATAGTCCATGGTCCCTCGGTGGGCATTGAGTAAATATTTGTTAAAGAGATAGACAAACAAATAGTGAAGAGGTTGTGCTGAGCTGTTGTAGGGCATCAGGAATAGTCAGGAAAGATCTTCTGGGTCAAAAAGGAGATTCTTGATGTTTTATTTTATCCATTAACTCCTAATTGATGTGACTGCAGTATGATGAATGAAATTGTTTTGCTTGGATAAGATAGATTTCACTGTTTCAGTGACTTCAATAGGAGAAAAGATTGAGTCACTGCCTTGGGAATGAAATAAATGGAGGAAAAGAAGGAATAAATCAGGTGAAGATGAAAACCCCCAGCTTGGGGCTGTCTTTATATTCAACTATAGAATCACTGCAGAAACTTTCCTACTCTGATTTTCATGTTAATCTGACAAACACAGTCCATAAGTAGGTGTGGAGGTAGAGTTTTATTTTTAATGTTGATTTTTTTTTTTTTATCCTATCAGTACACAAGTGGTAGATTTGGCCAGGGGCTGCAATTCGAACATTTTAAGTTTTGAGGAGGAGCAGAGTTGACCTGACTTACTTAAATTTATTGTGAGAAGTTTTTCTTAAATGAAATTCTGGCTTTGGGAAAGGGAATATGATTGATAGAGAAGTGGGAGAGGGGTGGGGGGTGTTTGGTTTAAATGAAGAAGCACTGACTATCTGTACCATTTACCATCATACAGTAAAAGTTACTTAAATTTTTAGCTAGTTGGTTTTCTTATGCTGTGAACCTTATTGTTGATTTTTTCTAAATGTATTTTCCAATCTGTAAGTACCTATGCATAGAGGGCTTCTGAATGTCAAAACCTGAAAGAAAATCCTTGCCCCTATGCCTCTATATTATACTTGTTTGCTGAAAATAAATTATTTGAAACTTTTTTTTTTCCGTCTTAAAAAAAGACCTTTACTTTAACAGGGCCATTCTGCTGAATAATTAGTTTGTGCAAACATACCTTTGCACCCCTGTGTGAGAGCTTTTTCTTTTTTTTCCCTTTTTATTTTTTGCATTGTTAGAGAAACTCTGGTGTGTGAAGTTAATTTGGAGAATGCCTTCCTCCTTCAGACAAACTTTTCATCTTCCCACTCAGAAGGGTTCTGATTTGTGTTTAAGTATTATTCTAATTTGTGTATATATGTTAAAAACAGTTCTGTTCAACACAGTACTGAGAGGTTGTACTGTTCTTCTTTATTCATGTGTTGATGTTTGTTTGAATCTGTGTATTAGAGCTGGCATCTCTATGGTTTATTTTAGGTTATAAATTCTTAGAGGACAGGAATTGTTACTCTCAGATTAACTTTGTATATCTTCCAGCATGGGTCTATGTATATACAAAAGCTTAATGCATTCAATCTGTTGAAAAATTACTGGGCCTGGGATTCTTCAAGGGTAAAATTGTATTCTATAATATTTTTACTTAAACATGGAATTTGTCCAGATTGATTCTTTCACAGAGCAGTCCTAATGTAAGATTATATATGAAAGAGAATGAAAGCAAAATGCTTTTATTTTATCAACATGTAAGAACAGAGGGGGGATAATTCACATTTAATGTATATCTACTGTGTGATAGGTTAGTCTGTTTTACACAGGTTATCTCAGTGACTATTCACAAGGTAAGAGGTAGAGGATAATAAAGTGTACCTGAACAATCATAGTATTTAGAGTAGACTTACATGAGTTTGAATTCCTGTTCTGCTACTAAGCAGTATAATCCTGAGAATTTTACTTAACCTCTCTGAAATTCTGTTTACTAATTATAATACCTGTTTCACAGAATCATTATAAGAATTGTAAATGGATGTTATTGTTATCAAAGTAAGAGTTACTGTGCTCATTTGATAAATGAAGAAACTGAGGACAGTAGCATTACATGATTTACCCAAGGTCACATTGCAAATGCCTGGCAGGTTTTCTGTTCCAGGTCCTGTGAAAATTTAAGAGTTGAACAGCATTAGAAAGAATATAGATAACTTGGGCTTTGGATATGATTGTGCTGAGAGGTATTCTCAACACTGAGCAAGGAGCAGTCATGATATCTGAGCGGCAATAGAATGGAGAAGCTAGTCTGGGATTGTTTGCCATTTGTATTAGTTAAGATGAGATTTGCTCATGAGTGGAAAAGGCCCAAAACAACAATGGATTTAAAAAGAGAGAAGTATGCTTCTCCATGTAAATGTAGGCAGTCTGGAGTTATGTGTTGACACCAGAAGGGTTCATTTAGGCTCACTTCATCTCATGTTCTGCCACTTATGAACACCCAGCTTCTATCTTGTGATTCAAAGTGGCTGCTCTCTGTATAGCGGCTATCTACATTTTAAACAGCAGGAAGGTGGGGAAGAGGCAGGAGAAGTCAAGCCTTCACCCCTTTAGGACTCTTCCAGAAAGTTGGGATTCACTACTTCTACTTATATTCTGTTGGCCAGAATGTGGTCATATGATCACATAGCTTCAAGAAGCCATGAACTAACCTGGGAGTTCTGTGACTGAGGAAAAGAGAGGGCAGATATTGGAGGACAACCAGAAGTCTCTGCCATACCATTTATGTGGGGTGTGTGTGTGTGTGTGTGTGTGTGTGTGTGTGTGTGTGTATGTGTGTTTGCAAAACTGGTTTGAATGAAGCTGTTTCTTTTCTGCTGGTTCCTATGCTTTCAATTTGATTAAGAAACTTTTATTAAAGAGGGGTCTTAGTTTCATAGCTGAAATATTTGGGTTTTCAACTATAGACATAATTCATTCAAAGAACTCTTCTACAAATTATTTTTATTAATAAAATATGTTACCAAAATAGCTCAATCTTAATGATAGTTTTACATTTAAAAATATACATAATAAGGACTATTTAAAGAAATGAAATGTCTAAGAATAATTAGATGTAATGCTTCTTTATATATTAGTCTAAACTTGTAGTGAGGCTTGAGTAAATCACAAACTTAACTTGCTCTACTGTAACCCAAGAACCATTTCTTATTTGCCTTTGTATCCTGGGCAAACTAGTTTACAGCAGGTTTTAGCCTGTAGAAGATAGAAGAGGCAAAATGGCCAATAAATGAGTAAGTAGAAGAATGAATACTTGGAACATAGGATGGAGTAATAAGTGTCCCTCCAAAGTAGAGAAATAATGTTAGCTATCGTCTTTTGTGATTTTAGGGTAGCTTTATATCAGATGTCCAGCCATTAGGACTTCAGATTTTCATTTCAAAAGCCCTTGAAGAAAGCTCAGTTTTTCAGGCAGAATAAATTTTTGTAGTTGTTAATAGTTTATAAGGGGAAAAGTCCCAGTTAATCTTCTAAGCATCTTCTTTCTTCCTTGGTTTTTTAAATTTTCCTTTAGACTTCTAGAAAAACAAAGAAACCATTCTAGAAGTATAGATAAGCTGGCTTTCATGAAAAGCCAGTGATAGTCATTGTCTTATTAACTTTTGAGTTTCTACAAAACCTTAAGACTCTGATTTAGAATCTAAAGTATAGATTTAACATAAAAATAGCATTGTTTTCCCTGCTTATCACACAAGATAGCTGATGATTGTAGAAATAAGAGAAAAATATATAGGTGATGATTCAAATCATCTTGACTCAGCTAGAGTTTATATAATTTAAGAAATGCTTTAATGTATTTTTCTAGAGTTTTTACTTTTTCTCCGCCTTTCTCCTTCACTCCTGTCCTGTGCCTTTGCTCTCTTTCTTCCTTCTTTCTCTCATTAAATCTATAAAAATAATCATGTTGCAGATATAGTTTGGTATCCTTTTTATCACTTAAAATCATATCATAAGTGCTTTTCTATGTCATTTAGTATTATTAGATAAGTAATTTAGAACACTATCATATGTTTCTATAACATGGATATAGTGTAATCAAACATTCCTCTATTTTTGAGCATTTTTGTGTGGCACAAGATTTTATACGTTGCTGCAATAAATATCTTTGTTTATTTTATTATGATATGATTAATTGACATCTTTCTAATTTCCTTATACTAGATTTCTAGTGAGATTACCAAGAAAGATGCCAAATAGTTATTACTGTTTTATGTTCCAAAAAGAGACTCTGTTTCCATTCCCAGCTGTGTGGGAGTGTAGTATAAAGAATTAATACCTAAAACCATAAGATGCCTAAGAATAAACCTAACTGAAGAGGTAAAAGATCTGTACTCTGAAAACCATAAAACACTGATGAAAGAAATTGAAAATGACACAAAGAAATGGAAAAACATTCATGCTCATGGACTAGAAGAACAAATATTGTTAAAATGTCTATACTACCCAAGGTGATTTAAACATTTAAGGCAATCCCTATCAAAATATCAACAACATTTTTCACAGAGCTAGAGCTAGAGCAAGCAGTCCCAAATTTGTATGAAACCACAAAAGACCCCGAATAGCCAAAACGACCTTGAAAAGAAAGGCACAGCTGGCAGTATCACAATTCCAGACTTCAAGTTATATTACAAAGCTGTAGTGATCAAGACAGCATGACACTGGCACAAAAATAGACACATTGATCAATGGAACAGCATAGAAAACCCAGAAATGAACCCACAACTTTATGGTCAATTAATCTTTAACAATGCAGGAAAGAATATTCAAGGGAAAAAGGAAGTATCTTCAACAAATGGTGTTGGGAAAACTGGATAGCAACATGCAGAAGAATGAAACTAGACCACTTTCTTACACTACACACAAAAATAAATTCAAAATGGATGAAAGACCTAAATGTGAAACAGGAAGCCATTAAAATCAAGAAGAGAACACAGGCAGTAACCTCTTTGACATTGGCTATAGCAACTTCTTGCTAGATGTGCCTCCTGACGCAAGAGAAACAAAAGCAAAAATAAACTATTGGGACTTCAACAAAATGAAAATCTGCACAGTGAAGGAAACAGTCAACAAAACTAAAAGGCATCCTATGGAATGGGAGAAAATATTTGTAGTTAGTATCCAAAATGTATAAAGAACTTCTAAAACTCAACACCCCAAACCCAAATAATCAAATTAAAAAATGGGCAGAAGACATGAATAGACATTTTTCCAAAAAACACATATAGATGGTCAATAGACATGTGAAAAGATGCTCAACATCACTCATCATAAGGGAAATATAAATCAAAACTACGATGAGATATCACCTCACACCTGTTAGAATGGCTAAGATCAACAATAGAAGAAACAAGTGTTGTTGAGGATGTGGAGAAAGCGGAATGCTCTTACGGTGTTGTTGGGAATGCAAACTGGTGCAGCCACTCTGGAAAACAGTATGGAGGTTCCTCAAGATGTTAAAAATAGAGCTACCCTATGACCCAGCAGTTGCAGTACTAGGTATTTACCTAAAGAATACAAAAATAATAATTCAAAGGGATACATGCACCCCTATGTTTATAGCAGTAATGTCCACAATAGCCAAATCATGAAACAGCCTGAGTCCATCGACTGATGAATGGATAAAGAAGATGTGGTATATATATATAATGGAGTATTACGCCGCCATAAAAAAGAATAAAATCTTGTCATTTGCAACAATGTCAGTGGAACTAAAGAGTATTATGTTAAGCGAAATAAGTCAGCCAGAGAAAGACAAATACCATATGATTTCATTCATATGTGGAATTTAAGAAACAAATTATCATAGGGGAAAAAAAGAGAGAGGCAACAAGAAACAGACTATAGTGAACAAACTGATGGTTACCAGAGGGAAGGTAGGTAGGGGGGATAGGTTAAACAGGTGATGGGGATTAAGGAGTACACTTATTGTGATGAGCACCAGGTGTTGTATATAAGTGTTAAATCAGGGATTTGTACACCTCAAACTAATATTACACTATATGTTAGCAAGTTTAAATAAAAACTTAAAAAAGTGAAAAGAAAAGAAAAAGACAGAAAGAAAGAAAAAGAAAAGGTTAAAGCAAGTTCTTCTTTAGGAGTATGAAAAGAGCCACTATCTTGAATCTAAACGATGAAAGGAAGCAGTCTTGAAATAACTTGTAATGCTATTTATCCAATATTCTGGAAAAAGCAAACTTATGGGAATTGGAAACACGTGTTGTCAGAATCATTTTACTTCCTATTTTTTTTTTAAGATTTTATTTATTTATTTGAGAGAGAGTGAGAGAGAGCATGAGAGGGGAGAGGGCCAGAAGGAGAAGCAGACTCCCCACTGAGCGGGGAGCCCGATGTGGGACTTGATCCTGGGACTCCAGGATCATGACCTGAGCTGAAGGCAGTTGCTTAACCAACTGAGCCACCCAGGTGCCCTTTACTTCCTATTTTTAACACTGTTATTTAGGTGTTTGATTAGCAGTATTATCCACTCTTAACTCTCATATATAAAATCTAACATGCACATCTCGTGCCCATAGTTTGATTTCTGATGCTGTTTTGTGGTTCTGGAGAAAATAGTTGACTCTGTGTTTTGTATTTAGGGGAGTTCAAACAGATTTGTATTATCTTAATATTACCAGAAAATAGAAATGCTTTAAAAAATATAGAAGTATAAATGAGCCAGCTTAATTTCTTTTCTCCCAGCCAAGTTGGGATAACTGGAGCTTTAAAAATTCTGTGAAAATCCGTGAATCTAGCGTTACTCAAGTGATGTAAATAATGTGATTTATGCATATAGAGATTATGTTTTATTTTTATTGATAACAAACTATGTTAACACTGTACCTAATTCTGGTTAATGAAAACCAGACAAATATAAGTTTAGTTGAGAATTTAAAATGAGTCTCTGCTCTAGCAATCCTAATTCTGGGTATATATTTAAAGGAAATGAAATCAGGACCTAAGAGATATCTGTACTCCTGTGTTCATTGCAAAATTATTCACAGTGGCCAAGATATGGTAACAAGCTACATGCTCATCAACAGATGAATGGATAAAGAAAATGTGATCTATCTACCATATATTTATCTATAAGAGAATATTATTCAACCATAAAAATTAGAACTCAGAAAAGTCGAGAGGAGAATGGAGGTTACCTGGACTTGCAGACTGTTAGAAATAGTGAGAAGTTAGTCATTAGTACAAACTTTGAGATATGAGATAAATAAGGTCTAGGGAATCTAATGTATAGAATGGTGGCTATAGTTAATAACACTGAACTGTATGCTTTAAATTTTCTAAGAGATTTTAAGTGTTCCCACCACACACACACACACACACACACACACAGAAGGTAACTTGTGAGGTAAAAGTAAAGTGATTCAGAGTACTTATGCCTTATGTCTGAGGTTGCATGATTATCAGTGGACTTGTAGAAGGAGCTCAGCCCAATAGTAGCAGCTCAATTAGAATTATCAGACACCTAGATATGTGTTCTGATATGAAATCTTTGATGGTTTACTCAAATCTGTGACCTCTGTATTACGAAAATTTCACTTTTTGGTCATCATTTGGAATTTCCACTATTCTATACTTTTTCCTTTAAAACACACACACATTCAAACATTCAAACCTATGATTATCAGTGTAAAATACCAACCAATATTTAGTGACTTCTACCCTCATATGATACTAGAATGGTTTACCCAGTCTTTGACATAATTCACTGAATCCCTTCCTGAGGTTTATTTTGATGATATAGAAGTTTTAGGTCTAAATTATTATTACTAATTTTATCTTTCATCAATAATTTTTGTCACTTTCCTCTTAAACTTTCTATATTATGGGTTTAATGAACATTGACAAGCAGTTCACAGTACAGTTTCCTAATTTGTGAGTCAATCATTTTGATACGTCACTTTTTTTTTTAAAGATTTTATTTATTTGACAGAGAGACAGCAGGAGAGGGAACACAAACAGGGGGAGTGGGAGAAGGAGAAGCAGGCTTCCCGCTGAGCGGAGAGCCCGATGTGGGGCTCGATCCCAGGACCCCTGGATTATGACCTGAGCGGAAGGCAGACACTTAACGACTGAGCCACCCAGGCGCCCCTTGATACATCACTTTTAAAAGATATTTTTCCAAATAACTTATTCATAAATGGTATGGGGCAGTTTACTTATTTTAGACCTTGGAGAGCAGTCTGATTTTGGTAACTTTATAGGTGACTTTTTTATTCTTTCTGTAAATTTTTTTTTTTTACTTTATGCTTGAAATTTTAAAATATAGCAAGATATGCCTATGTTTTGTTATTAACATTGTCTACTATTTACTGAATCCTTTGACTCTTTAGATTAATGCTGATTTAGCCTAGTTCTGTTCAAAATAGATGATTGAACATTGCTGGGGTGCCCCTCTTTCCTTCCTAAATCCCATAAACAATATAAAAATGAAAATTCATTGCAGCATTGGAAACCCATTATGGTGTCCATAGAGCTTCAGAACTGACCACCCTGAAATATGACAGAAGTAATGTAATCCCAGAGAAACCCAAGAATCTCTCAACATCCTCAAGAAAAATAGTTTGGTTTTGTTTACCTATTAGACTTGTTCCATATACTTTTTTATTGTATGTAAATTTCATACTTTCTGATCTATGGGTTGAATATTCAAGTTTTTCAAAATTGCAGTGTCTTAAGAGATGTGTTTCTGAAATGGGAGTTCTAATAAGAGATACTCTTTTTTTTGTTTTTTTTTTATTATTATTATGTTATGTTAGTCACCATACAGTGCATCATTATGATAAGAGATACTCTTAAACTGATCCACAGAAGTGAAGCAATGTCTGACTGACCAGCAAGTACCAGGAGTTAAATCTGCGAAAAAATTTCTCAAGGGTATATTTCGAGAAACCAAAAAATAAATTCATCTACAACATACTGCCCTCTTACTTGCACTCTTTCTGGATGTGGACACTGATAATCACATCCTGCATTTATTTTCAGGCAATCAGGAATTCCCATTTGGGCTGAATAAACTACAACTGTTGATGTGAATTTGAGTTTACATGTACAGATAATAAACAAACAACAAAAAACATGAAATGATTGAAGAAAAGTGCTTCATATGAGAAGCACACCTAACTTAACAAATAGAATGAACTCTCAGTGATCAGAGTTGATAGAAGGAATAATATCAAACTTTGAGATAATTATAATTAATATTAGTTAGAAATTTAATAAGCTATTGCATCCATTACAAGAAGGCTGCAATGAAAAAGAAACAAAGTTCTTATAAATTGAAATATGGTTGCCAGAATATCCTATTTTGGGGCTGAATATAAAAATGTATATGGTTAAAGACTGAGCAATGTGCAACATTGAGCTAAGATATGGACAGAGTGAGATAGGACAGAGTGCAAAAATACAAATATGTGGAAAATGAGGAGAAAGCAGTAGGGCCAGTGGTTCCAATAGCCGTGTAATAGTAGAAACCCAAGGGAATAGAAAGAAAGGAATGATCAAGGAAATAATGGAAGAGAACTTCTGAGCTGAAGAAAGATATCTTTGTTATTAAAGTACATAAGGATTAAAATAAAAACTAAACTAACGACAAAAGCTGAAAAACAAAAGAAAATCCACATCAATCAGTATCCTAAGCAAATTTACTTAATGATAAAGAGAAAAGCATACAAAATTTTTCAGAGGGAAAAAGGCAATTTATAAATGCTGAGAAAAACTATTAACATATTTTTCTTTGCATAGGATGCTAGAAAGAACATTTTTAAAACTATGAGGGAAGATGTTTATAAAACTAGAGTTGCATACCTGATCAAGGTAGAAGTCAGTACCGATCTGAAAGAATTATTCAATGATGTTCGTACCTTAGACAAAAATAAAACCATGAAAGAAAAATAGAATTAAAAGAAACATAAAATATATTTCTAGTATAAATAATAGGAGAAAATAAGACTAAAAGACTTAATTACTAAGAGTTGAAAGTAGCAGAATAATGATTTTAAATAATATGTAACTAAATTTATATATGAGTGGATAAAGTTGGGATATGAGACAAAGTTTATGGGAAGTGAAATTTTATTGTATTGTTTAGTCCAGGGGATATAGCCCACTGTGTAGTCCAGAAGATACAGAGACTGATTAGATTATCACTCTAGGTATTGCTAGAAAAAGGCACCTTTAAATAGTGCAAGAGCTAGGATGATTCAGCTGCAATAATAGGAATTATAACTCAAAATAACCTAGAATAGGGGCAGTCTGTCTTCCTCCTGTTTTCCATTCTGTCATCCTCACAGGTGGACTTATCTTCAGGTTAGAAGACAGCATCAGCGTTTCTGAATTATCATGTCTGTTTTGCACAGCATACAGTGGAAGAAGAGAATCTGTGTCTCCTTATGTGTCTTTTTTTATTTTTAATCAAACCAGAAAATATTTTCCAATAACTCACAAGAGATTTAGTATTATTAGATAGAAATTATATTCCATGACCATGATTAAAGTAATGATAGTTAAAAGATTTCCATAACTGACTTTGACATATAATGAGTCATTCGCTGTGGTACCTGCCTGCCCTGATATACATGGATGTCCAAAAGAGAATGAATACTTAAATAGAAGCAAGATTTCATTAGAAAGAATAGGCAGAGAGACCTAACAAAAGTTGACAGTGTATAAAATATCCAAGTCACTAAAGGAATGAGTATGAATTCAACCAATTTTCTTGAATTAGATAAAAATCTGATATTAAAACAATAAAAGGGAACTAGCAAAAAGGCATGAAAAATTTAAAAAATAATGAATTTAATGTATCAGTGATTACAGTAATTGTAAATGGATAAAATTCAACTTTTTATATGTATTTAATTTGGGTAATAAAAGAATACACATATACATGGATACATACCTACACATATATGTATACAATTTGGAAGAGCTAAAGAAAATTACATTATATTTTAATAAAAAGTTTGCTTAAAAACAACAGAAAAAATAAAATAACAGACATTTTGAAAATAAATAGAATAAAAAAATAAAAAGAAAGTATATATAATTACGTAAACAATAGAACATTAAATGATACAGTCTACCAAATATGGGGTGAAATAGCAGCAAATAATATAGCATTCAATATATACAGAAAAAATTTTAGAAATGCAAGGAGAAATGTAGGATTTCAAAGACTGGAAGACATTAGCATTGTCCTCTGAGTATTCAAAAGGTCAAGTTCACAAATATAAATAAGAATTTAGAATTCAACATAATTATTACAAATAAATATACATACATAAATCATATACACACTTTATTCAAATGTGTATGCAAAATACATAAAAATTGACCTTGACTTCATGGCATTTATTATGTACCAAGCAAAATTCTAAGCTCTAGCCTGCACTCTTAATCATTATGTTGGGCCACAAAACAATGTTAAATAAATTCTTCAAAACAAAATCATACTGAGCATGAAGTCTGGCCACAGTGCAATAAAATTAGGAATTAGGAACAAAGAGAAGAAAAATACCAATCCACTTAAATTTAAAACACCCAATAAATAATTCTTGGGTTAAAGAGAAAATAAAAATCAAATAAACTATTTCAAAATGAAGCATGATGAGAGCATTATAAATTTAAAAACTCTGTAATTTGGCCAAATGGTTGCTAAGGGAAGAAAATAATGACCTTAAATTAATTTATTAGGAAACAAGAAAGATGAAAACTGAATTAATCAAGTATTCAACTCAGTGAGTTGGAAAAGGAATAAAAAAGTAAACAAAATATAAGAGGAGGAAGTTAATAAAGATAAAAGCAGAAATTAATAAAATGGAACACAGACTGCCAGAGATAAAGATAGTAGACTCGATCAATAAGACTAGAAGCTGGTTCTTTGAAAAGAACAGTATAAGAGGCTAATTTTGAACAAGTTTAAGAAAAATTGACTTTGAAAACAACAGTATAATAAGGAAATATAGAGTGGATTTTTTTAAAGAAAATCTATTTTCCAGAAAAATAAATATTACCAAGAGACTCCAAAACACACAGAAATCCTGATTAGATCAATAATCATAAGAGAAATCAAAAAGCTATTTTAATAGTTCTTGAATGAGCAATAGCCACAGTCTACATGAAAGACTTGCAGAGCCTTTCCTATCCTCTCAACCATCTAGCTCTTAAAACCAGGCTGAAAGTTTCTCAGTTTATTCTATAAGAGACAACTACCATGATACTAAAATTAGGCAAGGGCTATAGAGCAAAATAGATCTATGTCACTTATGAATAGAGTGAAAAGTCCTAAAAGAATAAAATAAGCAACCTAAACCCAGCAGTATACACATAATGATAAATGTATAAAACAGTATGGTTTAAGCATAAGAAATCTAAAATGTAATTGGCTACTGTCAATGATTAGAGAAGAAGCACTTGATCAACTTAAAAGTTCTGGACAGGTTACTCCTGAGATCAAGCTAAGAATAGAAGAAAACTCAACTTGATAAAGTATATCTATTAGAAAGTTCTTAGTAATATGGTGAAAATTAGAAGGGTTCTATTAAAAATAATAATAATTGCAGTGAATGTTATAATTGCAATGCAGAGGGCAAACCTTGTTCAGGTATGTTACAGCTCTAAGGATTTTCTCACTTAATTGTTTAACTTACTCTTCTCAATATTGTTCTGTGGTAGATGTTATAATTATTATTAAAACAACAATATTACAAGTAAGGAAATTAAAGCTAAGGAGGGCCTTTTAGTTTAGTTTTTAACACTGTGCTGATACCTTAGGCTATGCAGTAAGATAGGAAGAAGAATTTGGAGATACGTAAAATCCCAAACTTTATTTTTTGCAGAAAAAAATGAACAATTGGATCATTCAAGAGTCTACTGAACAATATTAACAAAGAGGGTTCAATAGCATGATCACAATTCCAAAATTGGAATTTTTTTACATTTCTGAAATAACCAACTAGAAAAAAGTAATGGGAAAAAAGATCCATTTAAAAAAGTCACGAAAACTATGAAACATAAAACATCTAGGGATAAATTTAGAAAGAATTACGCAGACATACATGTTGAAAGTTACAACACTTCACTGAATGACAGAGAAGCAGAGATGAAAAAAGAAAGGGCAGAACACACCATGACATGGCAGGGGAATTCTCAGTACTGAAAATATACCATTTCTTGCTAAGTTACTCTATTAAATCAGTTCTGATCTAATGAAACACCTATCGAAATCCCAATAGATTTTTAAAAAATGGAATTTGACAAGCTTTTCTTAAAATTTAGCTGGAAAAGGAAATTTATGAAAATAGCCAAGTGGATTTTGAAATGAAAATAAGGAAGGGACACTGGCCTCGCAGGTTTCAAAACACCATAGAGCTACAGTGGTAGCATAGAAGTGGACTATATGTTCACATACATGTATGAACAAAATGAATTAGTACATGGGGGACTTCATATATTTGGGGTGCTGTATTGTGGTTTTAAGAGAGCTTTCTCTGGACTCTGACTTCATTGGTTAGATTGATAATAACTTCTGACAAATAATTTGTCTTCATTTATGAAATAGGAATAAAAATCTTCACAATATTGTTAGCAGGATTAAATATTTTTGTGTAAGTTCTTTTTTTGCAATGATTTTTCTTATTTAACTATAGTTGACACACTATGTTACATTACTTTCAAGTGTACAACTTAGTGATTTGACAAGTTCATACATTATGCTATGTTCACAAGTATAGCTACCCTCTCTCCCATTACATCACTATTACAATATCACTGACTGTATTCCTTATGCTCTGATTTTTATTCCAGTGACTTACTCATTGCATAACTGGAAGTATGTATCTCCCTTTCCCCTTTACCCATTTTGTCCAACCCCCCTACCCCTCTTCCCTTTGGCAACTGTCAGTTTGTTCTCTGTATTTGTAGCTCTGATTTTGCTTTTTGTTTATTCATTTTTTTAGGTTCCATTTGTGAGTGGAGTAATACGGTATTTGTCTTTCTCATTCTGACTTATTTCACTTAGCATAATACCCTCTAGGCCCATCCGTCTTATCTCAAATGACATGATCTCATCCTTTTTTATGTCTGAGTAATATTCCATTGTATTAATATACCTCATCTTCCTTATCCATTCATCTTTTGATGGACCCTTTTGTTCCTTCCATGTCTTGGTTATTGTAAATAATGCTGCAATAAACATAGGGGTACATGTATCTTTTCAAATTAGTGTTTTCATTTTCTCTGGGTAAATACCAATAGTGGAATTACTGGATCATGTGATATTTCTGTTTTTAATTTTTTGAGGAAACTCCATACTCTTTTCCACAGTGGCTGCACCAGTTTGTATTCCCACCAACAGTGTAAGAGGGTTCTTTTTTCTTCACATCCTAGCCAACACTTGTTTCTTGTCTTCTTGATTATAGCAATAGTGACAGTTAAACTTCTTCTTTAATACTGTGGATGCCCCTTATTTCTTTTTCTTGTTTGATTGCTGTTGCAAGGAGTTCCAGTACTGTGTTGAATAAAGGTGGTGAGAGTGGATATCCTGTCTTGTTCCTGATCTTAGAGGGAAACTCAGTTTTTCACCATTGAGGATGATATTAACTGTTGGTTTTTCATATGTGGTCTTTGCAACGTTGAGGTATGTTCCTCTAGCCCCATTTTTGTTGAAAGTTTTTATCATGAATGAATGCCGAATCTTGTCAAATGCTTTTTCTGCATCCACTGAGTTGATCATATGATTTTTATCCTTGGTTTTGTTTATGTCATCTACGATGGGATTGATTTGTGAATATTAAACCATCCTTTCATCCCTGGAATAAATCCCACCTGATTGTGGTGAATAATGTTTTTAATGTATTGTTGTATGCAGTTTATTAATATTTTGTTGAGGATTTTGCATCTATGTTCATCTGGGATATTGGCCTGTAGTTTTCTTTTTTTGTGGTGTTTTTTGTTTGGTTTTGGTATCAGGGTAATGCTGTCCTCATTGTATGTACTGGGAAGCTTTTCTTTCTCTTCTATTTTCTGGAACAGTTTGAGAGAATAGGTATTAACTCTTCTTTAAATGTCTGGTAGAATTCACGTGTGAATCCACCTGGTCCTGGACTTTTATTTTTTGGGTGTTTTTTGATTACTGATTCAATTTTGTTTCTTGTAATTGATCTATTCAGATTTTCTATTTCTTCCTGGTTCGGTTTTGGAAGATTGTAGGTTTCTAGGAACTTACCCATTTCTCCTAGATTGTCCGGTTTGTTGTCATATACTTTTTCATAGTATTTATTATAATCTTTTGTATTTCTGTGGTACCATTGGTACCAGTTCTCCACTCTCATTTCTGATTTTATTTATTTGGGTTGATGAGTGTAGCTAAAGGTTTGTTGATTCTGTTTATCTTTTCAAAGAACCAGCTCTTGGTTTCATTGATTTTTTTTTTTTTTTTTTTTTGGTCTCTCTGTCATTTATTTTTGCTCTGATCTTTATTATTTCCTCTCTTCTCCTCACCCTGGTCTTTGTTCTTTTATTCCCAGCTACTTCAGGTGTTAAGTTTTGACTGTTTGAATTTTTTTTTTTCTTGTTTCTGGAGGTAGGTCTGTATTGCTATATACTTCCCTCTTAAAACTGCTTTTGCTGTGTCCCAGAGATTTTGGACTATTGTGTTTTCATTTTTATTTGTTGCGTGTATTTTTTTTAAATTTCTTCTTTGATTGCCTCATTGACCCATTGGTTGTTTAGTATCCTGTTATTTAGTCTTCACATATTTGTGTTTTTCCAGTTTTTTTTCACTTGTGATTTATTTCTAGTTTCATACTGTTGTGATTGGAAAAGACTCATGGTATGATTTCAGTCTTCTTAAATTTATTAAGGCTTGTTTCATGACCTAATATGTGATCTGTTCTGGAAAAGATTCCACGTGCACTTGAAAAGAATATGTATTTTGTTGTTTTGGGATGGACTGTTCTGTATATATCTGTTATGTCCATCTGGTGCAATGTGTTATTCAAACATATTATTTCCTTATTGATTTTTGGTCTGGATTATGTATCCACTGATGTAAGTAGAGTGTTAAAGTCCCTTACTATTATTGTATTGCCATCAGTTTCTCTCTTACTGTCCATTAATGTTTGCTCTATGTATTTAGGTGCTCCAGTGTTTGATGTGTAGTTATTTACAATTGTTATATCATTTTGTTGGATTTATTACTTTATCATTATGTAATGCCCTTCTTTGTTTTCTTGTTACAGTCTTTGTTTTAAAGTCTATTTTGTCTGAATAAGTATTGCTACTTATTTGCATGGTGAGTATTTTTCCATCCCTTTACTTTCAATCTTTATGCATCTTTTGGTCCAAGGTGAGTCTTTAGTAGGCAGCATATAGATGGTATTGTTGTTGTTGTTGTTGTTGTTGTTTTTTAATCCATTCTGCCACTTTATGTCTTTTGATTAGAGCATTTAGGCCATTTACATTTAAAGTAATTATTGATAGGTATGTACTGATTGCCATTTTAAAAATCTGTTTTCTGGTTGCTTTTGTAGTTCTTTCTTTTTCTCTGTGATTGATGAATATCTATAGTGTTTTGTTTTGCCTTCTCTCCCTTTATTTTTTTGTGTATTTATTGTAGTTTTTGAGTTTGATTACTAGGAGGTTCATATATAACATCATAAGTAAATAGCAGTCCATATTAATTTATTGCTCATTTAAGTTCAAACACATTCTAAAAAAAAAAAAACCACAGAAAAAGAAAAATATTTTTTCTCTTTCTTTTTCTTCTTCTCTTCACTCTTTACTCCCTTATCCATACTTTATGTATATTCTGTCATATTTTACATCTTTTTCATATTTTCACATACCTAATTGTGGCCATCTCTTTTCCTCTTAAAGAAGTCCCTCTAACATTTTTTGTAAGGTTGGTTTATTGGTGGTAAACTCCTTTATCTTTTGTTTGGGAAATTCTTCATCTCACCTTTAAATCTGAATGATAACTTTGCCAGGTAGAGTATCCTTGGTTATAGGTTTTTTCCCTTTCAGCAATTTGAGTATGTTATGCCACTCTCCTCTGACTTGCAAAGTTTCTGCTGAAAAATCAGCTGATAGTCTTATAGCTTTGTTTGTTTTTTTTCTTGTAGGCAACTTTTTGTTTCTCTCTTGCTGCTTTTAGATTCTCTTTATCTTTAACCTTTGACATTTTAATTATTATGTGCCATGGTGTGGACCCCCTTAGGTTCATATTGTTAGGAAGTCTCTGTGCTTCTTGGACTTGGATATCTATTTCCCTCATTAGGTTGGGGAAGTTTGCAGTTATTATTTCTTCAAATAAGTTTTCTGTACCTTTCTCTCTCTTCTTTATCTGGGACTTCTATAATGTGAATGTTTGTTCACTTGTTGTGGTCCAAGAGATCTCTTAATCAGTCCTCATTCCTTTTAATTTTTTTCTCTTTTTGCTTTTCAGCTTGTGTGCTTTCCATTACCCTACCTTCCAGATTGCTGATGTGTTTTTTTTGCATCCTCTAATCCACTGTTGACTCTCTCTAGTCTTTTATTTCAGTTATTGTGTTCCTCAACTCTGATTGGTTCCTTTTAATATTTTCTATCTCTTTTTGAACATCTCACTAAATTCTTTTATTTTTTTCTCCAGCCTGGTGAGTATCTTTATGGTCATTACTTAAAATTCTTTTTCAGGCATATTGCTTATTTCCATTTCATTTGATTCTTTTACTGGTTTTATTCTTGTTTTTTCTTTTGGAGCATATTTCTCTGTCTTTCCATTTTGGTTGACTTTCTGTGTTTGTTTCTATGGATTAGGTGAAATGGCTCCTTCTACTAAAATTGGACTGGTCTTGTAATGGTGTCTTCTGTGTAGACTGCATGCTTGATGACTTTTGCTGGCTGGCTGTCGCTATAGCTGTATATGCTAGTTACTCTTTTAAATGATGGCATGTCTCCATCTGTCTTGCTGTTCTCTGTCTTTGTTTGTTCAATAGCTATTCAGTCAGTCCTCAGTTCTTCAGGAGGTATTGTTGTATTAATAGGTATAATTTGGTGTGCTCCCTGGAGGAGGTGAGTTCAGAGTCTTCCTACATTACCATTTTGAAACTGAATCTGTAGAAGTTAATTTTTTTTTTTAGAAGTTAATTTTTGTAAAAATATTGTGTAGCACAGACCTGCATGAAAAACAGGTTTGATAAACTTTAGCTATTATTATTCATTCATTCAATAAATATTTATTACTTAGTATGGGTCAGGCTTGGAAAGGTCCTCATATTGTTGTTATTACTATTATTGGAGAAAGAAAACACTATTCAAGCAATAGTAGAAGAAGTATTGGTTACTTATTTTGAAGGGGAAGATCCTTAACCCTTAACATGTATGCACACAATTTTCCACATAGTTTGAACACAATTATAAAGAAACTAACAATTTTGCCTGATATTTGGTAGACAAATATCAACTGTATTACATATTACTTATTCATTATTTTGTATGATAAATACTGTAATAAATATTATCTATTAATGTACTTATATATGCTATATATATTTCCATATACACACCATATATATGTATGTACATATATATGTGTGTGTGTAAATATATATACATACACACACACACATATATATATAGTCTGTATTATCAACTGTAGTCTCAGAAAAGCTTTTCTACTTATTCAAATAAGACTCCCACTCCATTTGCTCTGATCTCATCATGGCACTATTTTGCTCATGTTAGCTATTGTTGTCTATCTGTTCCCATCTCTCTGGTATATTTCTTTGCTATTGTGTCTTTCATTTTTGAGGAACTGTTTACTTTTAATTCCAAATCCTGTTTCAGTTTTCTGCAGTGTCAATTTACTCTTTATTTCTTAAAATCCAGATTTTAATTGTCTTAAGCTTTATACTTTTAATTGTCTAAACTCTGTTAAATTTAAGTGCCTTCCAGCCAATTATTACCATTTGATCAGATTTTCATTGCTTCCTGAGTAGAGATCCTGTTTTCTTGAATGTTACTATAAAGACAAAAAAGATGACTTCTAAAATTTAGCTTTGTTTCTGTAGCTAAACTTTGCCAGACATGCTTCTCTTTTGAATAATCACTACTTTCTGTCTTACTCTGTGTTTTAGAATTTTTTCTTTCTTCTTTTCTTGGTGGTAGTTATTTCTGTTGTTCTTTTGTTGGTTCTTCAACTTTTAAATGAGAGGAAAATGGCTCTCTTTGGTGTACTTCACAGTCTTCCTGGTTGGTAATAGTCTCTTTCTCTCTAATTTGACTTAGAGGAGGTGCTTACTGTGCATATCTTGAGCCTTTTTTCTAATCCTTAGGCCTTATTTATGTGGCGTGGCTCTCCTGGGCTGAACAGGTTCTCAGGATGATCTATTCCTGAGCACTTTACTATACACTCTAGTCCCCTCTGTCCCATGTGCGAAGGACTACAGTACTAGAAGTCCACAGTGTCACTCCTATGGTCTTCAGTGTGCCTCTCAAAGGATTGAATGTCTTTCCCAGGATGCAGTCCTCCATCACACATCAACTTTTGTTCTCAAAAGTGGATATGCAAAAACAAAAAACAAAATAGAGGATAGAGGCTTGGATGGCTCTGTAACCTCAGAAAAATGCTTTCTCTCTTTTGGTCTCATGGAAACCCTGTGTTTCTGAGATAAATGGAGGCAATTCACAGTAGGTGGAAACCCTCAGTTCTGCCTCCTAGCCTTTCAGTTAGTGGAAGTCAGACTGTGGTGGGAGTGCAGTGCCAGTAACTGGTCACTGCACAGAGCTTATTGTACTGTGAGCCTTTCATCAATATTTCCTTCTCAGCCTTTCATCAATATTTCCATAGGAAGATGAGGGTAGGTGAAATAGAACAGTTATTCCTCAAGTTCAGTTATTAGTTTTTGTTTTAAAATAAGATTATTTTCTAAATACAAGAGTAATATATTTTTATTATATAGCATTTGGATAGTACAGAAAAGTAGAGTGATGAAAAGTGCCTATAGTTAATATGGTGTTGTGTACTTAAAAATATGTGAAGGTAGATCTCTTGTTAATTTTTCTTAACACACAGGTACATGCATATGTGCAAACTCATCAAAATGTATACATTGAATAAGTGCAGTTTTTAAATATTAAATATACTTCAATAAATTTAAACTAACAAAAAACAAAATTAAAAAAATAAAAGAATGCATGTTTTCTACCTTGTGTATTTCGGAGATCTGTTTAATTCAGTTTTTTTTTATTTTATTTATTTTTGAGAGAGAGAGAATGACAGAGAGAGAGAGAGAATGAGAGGGGTGAGGGTCAGAGAGAGAAGCAGACTCCCTGCTAAACAGGGAGCCCGATGCGGGACTCGGTCTTGGGATTCCAGGATCATGACCTGAGCTGAAGGCAGTCGCTTAACCAACTGAGCCACCCAGGCGCCCGTTTAATTCAGTTTTGACTTGAATTTTGAAGCTTTGAATTTTTGAAGCTTGTTATGATTTACACAGCATTTTTCCCCCTATAACCATGATAATTTATTACAAGACTGTTAGAATGTTAGTATTAATATTAATGAAAAAAAGACCCTCAAAATCTAGCCACACAAAGAAAAGTATAGTAAACATTTTATTTATATTCTTTAATGTTTTTCTATACCTAATTTGTTCATAGCTATTGTCATATTATAGAGACAGTTTCTTATAGGGGTGCCTGGGTGGCTCAGTTGGTTATGCATCCAACTCTTGATTTCTGTTCAGGTCATGTTCTCAGGGTTGTGAGATCGAGTCCCAAGTTGGGCTCCATGATGGGCATGGAGCCTGCTTAAGATTATCCTTCCCTCTCTTAAAGAAAGAAAAGAAAAGAAAAGAAAGAAAGAAGGGAGGGAGGGAGGGAAAGAAAAATTTCTTATATAATTTTTTTTTTTTTCCTAACTGTTCTATACATGTTTCACTTTGGTACAAATGACTTATAAACATCATTTTGAATAAAGTAAGCTAGGAGTAAGCTAGTAAGGTAGAAAGATTAGGAAACTTCCTTGCCGTGTTCAAAGCTATAGCCCCAGGGTCAAGCATGATACTTGATAGGAGGGAATAAATAAGTATTTGTTGGGGAAAATTAATTGCACATTGTTCCTTAATTTATTCAGCCATTTACCAATTTTTGGACCTTTAGGTCATTTCATTTTTTTTCTATTAATAATTTTCTACTGAACTAATCTGACTAAAGGAGTTTCCTTCTGAATTTTGATTATATTCCTTGGTATAAATCCCCAGAAGTGTAAATGTTTATGGAATGGTACAAAACATCTTGGTAAAAGAATATATTGAAAACATTTAATTTGGCACCAATAAAGTTTTTTTCCCTCAGTGTTTTTCTTCATGATCAGTCATTGTGATTTTTTGGGTAAATGTTGTAGATTATCATATTATCAGATACTTCTAGTTATTGCAAATGTTAAGATGAATTATAAAGCTAGTTTTAAAACTTTGCTAATTTACATAAACTTCTTTTACTGTTCCATTATAGTAATCAAAATTTGATTCTACTAGTTGAAATTAGATAAATGACACTTTATTCTTGGCTAAGAGAAGATAATTTTCAAACATTATTACATGAATTCCCAAGAGATATTTATTTGCTTCCTTGACATATTCTGAGTGAAACATAGAGTTGTGATAAAGTCTAACTGGGAATGTAGTTAATATCGTTTTCAATATTTTTAGTATGATAAATGGGAGAAAATGGAAATATCTGTAAAATGTTATAAATGAAAATGAAAATAGTTTTTTCCAACTTGAAGTTATACTTTTGCTGTATGTCGGTCAATGTATAACTTATATAATTCATATAAAGCCAGAGTATTATTTCATTTATGTGAGCTACAATCTCTGAGCTGTTAGAGAAAGGTTTGTCAACATGAAGCCAAAGTAAGTAATAATTTAAATTTATAAACCAGTCAGTACTGTGAAAAATAATACCAAGCCCATCAATAGATCTATAGACAAATTTTCTTTCTTTTTTTTTTTTAAAGATTTTATTTATTTGACAGAGACAGCGAGAAAGGGAACACAAGCAGGGGGAGTGGGAGAAGGAGAAGCAGGCTTCCTGCCTGAACAGGGAGTCTGATGCGGGGCTCGATCCCTGGACCCTGGGACCATGACCTGAGCCGAAGGCAGATGCTTAACGACTGAGCCACCCAGGCGCCCCAACAGATTTTCTTTTTACACTTGAAGATGATATTTATGAACTAACATTAATATATCAGACACTGGGATTATTTTTGTAGTATTATTGATAGATTTGTAGTCCTGCTTATTGATAAAACATCTGGAGTTAGGGATTCTGTTTTTGGCCACACAACAGAGGGAATCCATGAACGTTTAGAGGTATTAAATCCAGCATTTTGCTGTCATTTAGTGCAGTACTCTAACTTAGAATATCTAAAAAAATGAACAACAGACTTTTACATTTTTCAGACAGAAGCTTTCATGTAACAGTAGCATTGTAAGTCTTGGTAGATATGTTCCTTTGAAGTTTCTCTGTTGGTATATTTGCTAGAGGAAAATAATTCCTCATGACTTGATTCTGACTCTGAAGTATTCTTGCTCTTGTTAAGTGGCAGTTAGTTCTCTGAAAAGATACCCTAGTGAAAAAAATCTTAAGTATTTGTATATAGAGATATAAATTTAGATGTATAATTAAGAATGTATATTTACTTAAATATATATAGCAAGAGTACCAGAAACTATAGTGCAAGCTTAAAAAAATTTCAAAGATCATCTGAAGCCTGATGATGTAAGTGAGGGCTGCTCTGCTCTGGCTGAGCCAGGGACCAGCCAAGGCAGACTGGGCGCCCCACAGGATGATGAATCTCCTCTGAGATGTTGACTCTAAAGCTCTTCTAGGGAAGATGGCATCTACTCAGACTTTGTGGTTTGCAAGGCAGGAAGCCGACTGCATCATTGGGAGCCGAGAGTACTGCCAGTGCCAACGAGTCAACGAGAAGGGCCTGCCAATTTTGTTGTAATGTACAACATTCAGCAATCTGATTGGCTTTAGTTTTTTACACTATAAATTAGTAAGACTCTATACTGGGGGAAAGTGGATTATGACAAATCTCTTAAAACAGTTTTTGACAATTCAAATGATAATTTCAACATTAGATTTACTTCTATTTGTCTTTTATGAGATATCTGAACTATATAAAGAAGGTGAACTTTTCCCTAATTAAAGTTTAATTGCCTGTCTTGATGGCTTCTTATGCCTTTGGACTTGATTGTAGCACAGCTGTTGCTGATGATACAAGTACTATACGGGGTTTGAATGCTCTTCAGTTGGTGACTTGTCTTTATTGGCCTCCCATTTCCAACTTAGATATTTAGGAATTACCAAATCAAGTAAGCCTTTTGGGAACAAATATTGTTAAAGTGAAGGCTCAAAAAAAAAAAAAAAAAAATCAGGCCAAAGCACTAAAATAGCTGTGATGGTCTAAATAATTTCATGGCAGTGAAAATGATTTATGTTTGGTTGATATTTGAAAACAAAACACATAGTTCTCTTTTTCAGTTTTAATCTATGAATTTCATCATAATTTTAGTCATCTTGCCCTATTCATCTGCATTATAGATTGCTACATAGCAAATTATCCCCGAATTTAGTGGTTTATTAAAGTAAGCTCATTTATTATTTCACAGTTTCTGTGAGTCAGGAATCCAGGCAGCTTAGGCTGGACCCTCTGGCTCACAAGCCTATGGAGAATGAGATGGGGGTGGGAGGAGTGGTGGGGGATGGAAGTCCCCATCTTTTATAACCTAATCTCAGAAATGATATCCATCTCTTTTGCCATATTTTGAGAGAAGTGAGTTATTAGTTCAATCAATATACTCAAGGGGGAGTTCAAATAAGACAGGAATACCTGGAGGCAGGCTCACAGTCCTAACAATTGATTATACTACGTGATAAATTCTTTTTTTTTTTTAATTTAATGTATTTATTTGAGAGGGAGAGCATGAGCGTGAGGATGGGGCAGAGGGAGAGGGAGAAGCTGGCTCCCCGCTGAGCAGGGAGCCCGATGCAGGGCTCTATACTGGAATCATGACCTGAGGTGAAGGCAGATGCCCAACTGACTGAGCCATCCAGGTGCCCCCCAGGTGATAATTCTTGATGCTCTAAACCTGATTTCATTCACTTTTCTGAAGGAAGCTCTCAGGGTCCTCTGGAATATAGCACTGGGTCTTTTGAGGTGTTGATATTTTAAATTTACATTTTAACTTTAGAAGACTTGTTAAATTTTTAGGGGTAAAAGACGTGAAATATAATATAAAACTTCAAAACCAGAAGAGAGATACTGGGTGGCAGTATGGGATTTGAACTCAGGTTTATTTGACACCAGAGCTTATTCCTTATTTTAGAGCTATGTGCAGAAAGCCCAAAACCAACATAATAATTATATTAAAGATCCCTCAGGTCAGTGGATAGAATAACTAAATGAAGAGTTATACATGACCTCAGACAACTTTTGTGTGTATGTAATACTTATTTTAGTTGATCTTGTAGTTCTTATTTCAGGACTAAGCTATGAGAGGAGATTAACGATCACCTGCTTTGTCTCAGGTGCTGTGTTAGGCACTACTATCTAGCTTGTATAATCCTCACATATATCCTAGGAGGATGAAGAAACTTATCCTATGAGGATGAGGAAACCTATCCTAGGAGGATGAGGGAACACATTTTACACATGAGTCATCTGAACCTTTAAGAAATTAAAAACTTGGCCAGATTTATGAGTTTTTAAGTGTTGGAATGGACATGCAATCCAAACAGAGTATCATTAATCTTCCCAATGCCCCAACCTCCACACCTACAAAGCTTATGCTGTTTCCTGTATAATATGCTGTCTCCTCAGGAAGCAGAAAGGAATCAATACTTTCTGAACACCTACCATATACCAGGTATTCTTTTAAGTTCTTTATATATGTTAACACATCTCCAAAAGTCCTCATGAGATAAATATTATTATTCTCATGGTAAAGATCAGAAAATTATATCAATTTAGATCTTGCTTATGTATATCTAAAAGTTTAGAGTTAACTCAGAATTTTAATAATCTAGCCCCCTTTTATATTCATTCCCATATATATAGTACATGTGTTAAAAACTATCAACATTACCCCATACCCTAAAGTACTGAAATGTCTTTTGAGCCATTAAGAAAATGCTTTTTCTTTAAATAGTATTCAGATATTCTTTACAAATGGAAATACATGAATGCTATATATGGTGACTCCTTGTTATGCAAAGTGTAGAAATGGAGCAAGCTAGTGTGGTTACTATGGCTGGCCTGTGGGAAATGCTGGATAACCTGAACATCCAAGCCTCATAATATTTGCAAAAAAAATGATTCATCTTGAGGCAAAATTATTAGTTAAACAAAAGTAAGGGACTTTTGTCTATTTTTTGAAAGATTCTCCTCTACTCCTTGTGGAAGGCACAGAAGAAGGCCAACCGATTATGCATCCTACATCACTTTTTGTCAGACAGTAGATGTAACCATCCCTAAGAATACTCATCTATTTGATGAGCTCTGGTGTGTTTTGTGCATCAGATAAACATTCTTATTTTCACCTAGTCAGTGCCCGATTATCTCAGCCAGTGTGAATCTGTAGAATCCACTATTTTTTTTTAAGATTTTATTTATTTATTTGAGAGAGAGCACACAAGCAGGGGGAATGGCAGGTGAGGGAGAGGGAGAAGCAGGCTCCCCGCTGAGCAGGGAGCCCGATGCAGGGCTCAATCCCAGGACCCTGGGATCATGACCTGAGCTGAAGGCAGACACTTAACCGACTGAGCCACCTAGGCACCCCTAGAATCCACTGTTTTGTTCAAAGTCAAGTTATGGTCTCTGTGACTCATCCTTTTTAGAATTACAAATAAGTTTGCTAATTTGTTCATAATGAATTTCTAATAAAAATATTAAAATTATATAATTTATTATATCAGCATACTAAAATAGACTCATTACATAAATAAAAGTTGAAATAAGGTACAAAATTAACAAATATATAACATAAGGTACAAAGGTAGTATTTATATACTACATGTGAAGATACTGTATTAATTTGTTAGGGGTTAGTTTGGGTTGTTTTTCCACATTAGGAAGAATTCACTATTTCCTTTCCTTAAAATATTGAACTTTTTTTTGAGTGGCATTTGTCTTTGTTAGGGTTTCATGCATTTTACTGAGGGGTGTGTTTTCTTTTTAAAATTAATTCACTATTATTTTCCCCTTCCTGCTCTAGTTAACTGAGTCATTTATAATTTTGTCAGATTTATTTATCTATCCAAGGCACCAAATTTATCCTCAAGTCATTCTTTTAAACAGCAAAAGAGACCAAAAAAGAAAACATTAAAGGACTGAAGTGCTCTCACAAAGAAACTGCCAGTTCAGTCAACAAAATTTAAACTTCCAGTAAAAACAGAAAATTCTCTGAGGTGTAGACCCCAATGGCTAAGAAAAGCCACAAGTTCAAGTTGACCTCGCCAAAAGCATTTATACTTTTAGCCAAGCTTATTAAAAACAAAATTCATTTGAAAGGGAGAAAAAACATGCTACTGGGTTTCATAACATCAAGATGACAGGCTACAAAAGGATTTTATTTTTAATAATATTGCCTAGTGAATAGGACTTTAAATCTGTTTTTCTTTCAAGTTCCTCTGCTTCCCACTTTCCAGCTACTCCTAGAATAGGCAGTCCACCCTTGTGACTAGAAAACAAAACATAAAATTTGACAGGATTTCATTTTCAGGAAGCATTCTTTTTTCTTATTAGTATTATAACATGAAAACTTTTCCACCCAGTCCTAGGATGAAAGATAAACCAATATTAGGTCACTTTAAAAAGACAATGGCTAATGAATATTCTCTCTCTCTTTTTTTCCATGAAAGTCTAAAATGGTTCAAAGGCAGAGCCCAAACTAAGGCTGTATGCTTCTCTCAGAAACCCAGCTTGTGTTGTTTTGTGTCAGGGGAAAAATTTTACTTTAAAGTTGTTTGCATTTAATAGGCTGTGGCTGGCAGCTGGAGGAAGCAAAGTCAGTGATAGCCAAAAGGAAAAGGATTTGGCAGGACCTATGAAATTCTCAGTCAGCACTGATGGTCTCGAAATAGAATTTTCTACAACAAGAAAAGCTGTGACCTTCATCACTCCAGTGGCACTACATATCAGGTGGAAATGTACCCAATTTTAACATTTTCTGTCTTGATCAACAGTTTCCAATCGGTAGCTAGTATTGAGATGTCATTGCCAAAGGGAAATGGGGAAAGGTTAGAATTTGGTGGCTCTGGATGGAGGATGAGCATGCAGCAGTTATACGGAAAAGGGGTTGAGGTGTGATCTGAGCAGTTGGCTTAAGCTAGTTTATGAAGTCTTTGTATACAGACTAGTATTTATCTCATCATATAGACAATTGGATGGCATGTTAAGCTATATGTCTTACCATGAAAAGCTGAGATCAACCTTCTTGGGAAACATAGTTAGAAAACAAGGGTGTAAGGGGATGGGTGAACTTCTCCTTATCTCCTATCATCAGTGACATTTCAGATCTTCTGTCTTAATAACCTAAGAGCAGAAGAAGAATTAAGAAAATAATCCTGACCTATGTTGAGAGAGACCTAGAAAAGTGAGAGATTAACTTTGGATAACTGTAAGAACATCTTGAGTATAAGGGCAGCTAAACAGAAGAATTGCTCAGGGATACTGAATTTCCTTGTTCATTTATTATTAAAAATAAAACCTATGACCAGCAAACCATAGTAGGAGCACCTACTATGTAAACAAAGCTCTGGGCTAGTCACTGTTAAAGGTTTGTGTTGAAGCTTGAGTATTTCTGATGACAGTAAATCTATTTCTAAGACCTTGAAGATGATAGCTTTTCTTAAAATGTTAAAATGTTATATAACACTTGTGTCTCAGATTCTATATGGCCAATGAGAAAGGAGTTTGGGATTTATTTATTTATTTTTTTTAGGAGAGAGGTGTCACAATTCAAGTTTGCTGTGTAGAACCTTTAGAGATTTCTCTGAATATCTGAATAAATGTGGAAGAAAGATACATTTAATAAGACCATGGTGGTTCCAAAAAACACTACATGATCTCAGCACAAGTAGAGCAATTCTTTTAATTGGCATAAAGTTACAGAGATGGTTTTTAAATGGCTTAAGCTGAAGTTGAGTTTATAAACTACTATTCTGTGTAGAAAGATACATATATTACTATTTATTTAAAGGAAGCATATTAGTCAAACATTATTAAAAAATCAAGCCTCTATTTCCCTCCTTCTTTTATTCACACTAAATTATCCTTACATTTTATGAAGCAATAGATGCTGAAAGAGGAAAGTTCTATGGATTTTATGATATGGCTGTTGGGTGTGAATTATTTTAGTGGCAGAATTCATAGAACTTTGAATCACATATAATACTTCTCTAATTCTACTTAGAGATTCAGAAAGAAGTAGAGGGAAATACATCTGAGAGTGGGCAGGAAAAATGGATAGACCTATAGATATGGGTTCAGAATCTCACTACATCTTTAAATGCATCTACTGCCATAAGTGTCAGTACAAGTATATCATATTGTTCACCAGATCTGTTCTTCATAAAACATTTGCAATTGATTTTTTCTGTTGATATAAATCTTCTATAAAAAGAATCATATTCTCCGAGGCCAGGGATATTGTCTTTCTTATTTCCTGGGGTATTTCAAGTACCTAGAATAATTTCTGATACACATTCAATATTCAATAAATATTTACTGAGTAAGGCATTTAGAATGAGCAGAGTCCCACAATAATTTTCAATAAATTAAATAATTGCTATTATTAAAAAAATAGATCTAGGCTTTCCATAATCTGGTTTATTTAAAAGAGGTTAGAACCAGAGTGAAGGATATTTTAAGTTTCAGCCTTTCTTATTTTCTGATTTTGATCAAATGTCTTCAAAAGTAAGGAATGAAAAGCATTTGGGAAGAAAATTCTTTGAAAGGCTTTGTGCCAGTTCTTAAGCTACTGCCTTTTATCTTTAAGCCTACCCTTCTGTACTCTGTTTTGTGATACAGGGACTGGGACTCAGCAAACCACATTTCTGCTTCACTGGCGGGGTCTCTGTTAGGCTCAGCTGATAGGGGGTGCTAGACAGAGAAGGGAAGCTGCTCCCTTTTTAAACCCTATTATGCCAGGGCACATCCACTTCTTTTCTGGTTCCTGTTTTTTGTGAGCATCCCTCCAGGATCGCTTCTGCATCTGGGCAGGGGCAGTGCATTCCCATAGCAGCACATGAGTATAATTTACAGTTTATCCAACATCTGTACAACCACCTTTAGACATTTGAACATTTAGAGGCACAGCGTCACCCTTGCAGTCCCCGTCGTCAGAATTCTGAAGTTCAGCTCCAAGGGCCTCTGCCAGTCTTCTAAATTTTAATCCTTCTCACCCCTTGTCTTTAGAATTCTTTCAGCCTGAGGCAGGGTAGCTTCCTCCGGCAGCTGGTACCTCCATAACACCTCAGTGTCCCTTTTTTACTCTTTTACTTATTTAGTTAGCAGCTTTGTAACTAGTTAACACTTCCTTATATTAAATTCTCTCTGTCCAGATAACTGGTGCCATTCCTGTCTCCTAACTGACCCCTGGGAAGTTGGTTTTACTAAGTCTCTCTCCTTGGTTTCTTTATTTTGCTTATGCTGCTTGATTAAATGCAAACAAAGAGTCCATTTAAAAAGTGTTGAGAGACTTGATGTAAGCACAATTCTAAAATCAGTAAATGTCCTGAATACTTCCACCATCTTCCCTGGCCCTTGAGTCTTGATTCATCTTATCTCTTTCTTTCGCTTCCTTCTCCTTCTAGGCCCTTCCTCCAGGTGTTGTTTCCCTCAGTCCTTCATCTCCTCATCTTGAAAATGCTCTCTTACCTTACTTTGGAGAACCCAGTGCCTCCTCATCATTTCTTCTACTGTTGAAGAGACAGTGAGCTCCATTCTCCCTCCTAAATGAATCAGACACATGTTAGACCCCTTACTCCATGGGAGACAGAGAGAGAACATAGTCCCTACATGTTGCAACAAGAGAAAAATGGGAAATTCAACATCAGTCTCCCAACAGTGGAGAAGGTATTATTTTTGTTAGGGTGCTTTGACATACATTTCAGTGACACTGTGTTGTGACCATCTGGTTAGTTTGCACCTAAGGATATACCCCCTTTCTATTTTGTCCTACCTTTGGTGGCAGATAGAAGAGGGCAAATTATACCCTATTGAAGAACTGGAAGAAACTGTGGCTAGATGAGCCCCTAATATATATCAATCTCACAGATAGATCCATATTTGCTTGCCACACTGCCAGAATCACACTGATCTTAGTTTCTTGGTTCCCACAGAGCCTTTTTACTGCTTAATGAGTATCTAGGTGCCCATTCCTTTCCACCACCTCAAAATGAGAATTTTTCTTTTATATCCCAACTCCTAAGGGTTTTATTCTCAGCCAGCTTACACATAGGAATAATGTGTTTTTCTAATCTGTGCTAAGGAGTCAACAGTTTTATATATTAACTTTTCCAAGGATATTTGTATTTGAAAAGAGTAGGCCCAGAGCCTCCTGTTGTAATGTGATTGTTAAGAAATTGTAAGAGGTGAATTGGGACCATAGAACAGGGACTAGTTTGGTATAGTTTTCAGAGAAGATATTTCTTCATCCTCAAATCAATCAGCCTAAGAGGGAAGCCAGGCAAGACCAGACTTCTACTTCTGGAATGCATTTTTATGGGTCAGAAAGTTTAAACATCCTATAGCTATATAAATAAAGATAAAATAATGTGCTTTTGCATTTTACCAGATACATTTCAAAAGAGAATAACAATATAAGAAAAATAGTCTGTAGCCTTATTATGGTAGAGTGTAAATCAGTGTAAGGTGAATTTATTTTTGTTATGCTAATTGCCAAGAATTCATGGTCTCAGCCAAGAACAGTTTGTTTTTCATTTACTTTCTGACAAAATTTGAAAAATAAAAGTTTGGTGGTGGATCAGAAGAGGGCCAGAAATAAAATAGCAATGAGAGAAAAAAATAGTATGCTTTTGGGGGGGATGTTTGCCATTAGTATTACTTAATAATATGGGCTATTTTTTAATTTAAAAAGAAAAAGCCTATTTCTGAACTTAAGGTTATAAGCTTATTATTAAAACAGTCCTTACATACATTTCCTAATACAGTCATGTAGACTCACAAGGGCCTCACAAAGTGCTGTAATACTGAGTCTTAGAATTCTTATTTGAATCATGTCATGGTTTTATTTCTGAGAAATATTCTCTTTCTTCTGATACTGTGATATCAGGTAGACTAAAGCAGTTGTAGAGGACAGACATCTGCAAGTCATGAAAGGAAAAGACAGGGATTGACTTTGACACTAATTTCATACTTTCATCTAACTGGCAGAATTCTTTGACATCTAGACTACAAATGTAGAAAAATTAGCTATCTTAAAACTCTTTTGAGGTTTCATGGGTGGTTTCCTTAAAATTTTACTTAGCATTTCCTAGGCACTCATTCTCAGCTCCAGGGGGAGAAAGATAGTTCTCTTTCTTTCAGAATGCCTTCTGAAATCTGGGTAGCCTGTATAAAAAAGACATAAAATGCAAGGTGTTGAAATGTAAGCACCACAGATAATAAATGAAGGCTGATGACAGTGTAAGAAGACACGCATTTTCTGATGAGAAATCTCTGCTCTTCCGAGGAATGGTTTCTGTTGTGTGCATGCACACACATATACATTTGAAATTCCAGAAGGGAAGCTGAACATCTGGTCACTTCAGTCTAGTATTTCTTAATTTATAAGTATATGAAAATTTTAACATCTCATATCAGAAAGTCATCAATCTGTGATAAGCTTCTCATTCTCTTTGAACAGTTTTCTTTTGACTATGGCATGAAACTATTATTATAGCAGTTGCATTTGTGACTCATTAGAAAAAAACATCTCTGAACTGAAAATGTAGTCCATTTATGACATTAAGACTAGCATTCAGGTCACAAAACCCATGGCTATTGTTATTTATTTATTTATATATATATAAATAAAAGAAGCTTTCATAAAGATAACAAATATAAATTTTGAAGATTTTTCAGAATCTTTGATAGCTTCTGTGGTTCCAATATTCCAACATATCTTCCTTGACTTAACTTTGGCCTATTCTTTCTTTTTCAAATAGAAGTTAGTATGTTAAACTGCATTAGAAGTACAATATAAATGAAGGCTCTCCTTCACCAACCTCAAAATGTCTCAGTGAGTTGTTTTGCTGTGCATATTTTACTCCTTTTCAGTTGATATGGTAGAGAAGTCAAAGAATACTAGAAAGTTAGGAAACTAACATAGATACTGGCTAAAACATTTCATGTCTCTTGACCTGTTTTATCAGCTATAATTGAAAATGATGGAACTGAAGATACGTCTGTTTCCTTCCAGTTCTAAACATTGAGATTCTATCTGAAGTGCTTGTTATTTAACTTTTTTATTATAAAGATAATAAATACTAAAAAATTTAAGCAATAGGGAAAGCATATAGAAAATATTAAAAGACACACTTTAAATTCCACCATCTTTAAGAAAGCACAGTTAACATTCTGTAAATGTCCTTCCAGATTTCTCTTTAAGAGTGAACATGGAACTATTCGCTCATGCCTTTGCTCACTTACCTTTGCTCTCATACCTTTTTTGCACTTAAAAATAAGTCAAAAGAACTTTCCATATCAATAAATATACATAATCCTTTTAAAAGGACAAAAATGGTTCCATTGTATGGATGCACTAAAATTACTAAATTTCTCTTGATTATTAGGTTCTTCTGAGATTTGCATATCATGAGCCCTACCATGATAAATTTTCTTGTGCCTATGCTTTTCCGCAATGTTTGTGGGTGACTGATTTCTTCCCATGGAATACTTAAAAGAGAAATCATTGGGTAAAAGATATGCACACTAAGTTGCCTACCATGGGGTTGAATAACATTCCTATTAGCAATATATGAAAGTGTGATTTTCCTCATCTTTACCAACATTGAATAAATCATTAGTATTTTATTGAGAACGGAGAATCTCCCAAAGTGATAATTCATTGCTTTGTTACTTGCATTTTATTTATTATTTAGTGAAGATGACCACATCATGTTTTTTGATCTCTTATATTTCTCATTTTTAATTGCCTTTTCATGTGTTAAATTAATTTTTTTTTCTGTTGGGATTTATATCTTTACTCATAGTGACTTTTAAAGAGTCACTGTAGTTATTAGTTTTTAATAAATCTATTGCAGAGATTTTCCCCCAAGACGTTAATTTGTCTTTCGACATTGTTTTTGGTGTGAATTTCTTGTTGCTTTTTATTATTATTATTATTATTATTATTATTATTGGTTTGGATAAAAAACAAAAAGCCAAGTCTAGGACATTCCATGTGAATAATCAATTGTGAATAGGATTTGGTGCCCCAAACCAAAATGATAATGAAGTGTGATTTCCTTGGAGCATCCTTCTTGCAATCTATACTCTTTGGGAACATGGGGGTGATATGTAGATGGACAATGATTTGAGAATTTGAGAACTGAATTGAGTTCCTGGCCATTTGAGATGCACAAGAGCATGAGAAGAGAATCTCCAAAAATAAACTTGGCTCACTTTACATGTTTGCCTGGTCGTTGTTTACTGTTTGGTTCTTATCATCTATGAATAGTTCTCAGCCAAAAAAGTTCAGATTGAACAGCATTCAGTGGTTTAAAAATATGAATCCCAAGTCTGAAGGATAGGAGGTCAGTAGTTCTTTTTTTTCATATTTACAAATAACCTGGTAAAATTTTTGATAAGTAGAAAAAAAATTATTTACTTCCTAAAACAAAGGATCTAGTCAAGCTTCTGTAAACCAGATATGCTTCTCACCATATAGTTTTTTACAGTGTAGTTTTTCAAACCAGTACTTTTTTTAAATCATATATATAAATACCTATGTTATATGAGAAACATTGGAGTGTAGCAGAAATAGAATTGAATTGAGATCTGGCTCATACTTCCAATTTTTGCCAATGACATGCTGTAATTTTGGAGAAGGGCCAGAATTTCTATATTGGTCAATCTGTCCACTTTTTTTTTCTTTCTTTCTCCCCTCCCTGCCCCCCCGACTGGAGACCATGCCATTTCATGCCATCCAGATTGTCCTGAAGTCCTTTGGGAATATATAAGAGCCAAATCATCATTTTTATTTGATCAGGAAGGAAGATACCTTATAAGCAGTTAGGTTTATGTAGATGATCCTATCGAAGGGGGATTTTCATCATTCCCATTTCAGCTGCAACAGACTTTGTTTCTCCTCTAGCCTTCAACACTTCCCTCACTGCTCCTTTTCTCAGCTAGTGAGCTTACCTTGTTCTTAAAATAAAAAGATCAAGGCTATCCTTCATTGCTTGTCATCTTCATCTCATTCTGTTTTCTTCTGTCACTACAGATATCTCTTCAAATTTCCCCAGTCTCTGAAGAAGAGTCTTCAAAGTACTAACCCCTCCCCTGGTACAAACTTGATTGAGGTATCTTGCCCCACACTTGTCCCTTTCTTCTCCATTCCACTTCTCCTTCCTCTAGTTTCATAATTCACATCTCTCCATCTTAAGGAAAGCCTTTACTTGACCTTACTGCCACTCTTTCTTCCAGTCAATTTCTGTCTGCTTTATTTTTGTCACAGACATCTACCTATGCTGCTTCCCCATTATTACTTTGGTCTTTACCTCTGAAACACGGTTTTAATACCACTCACTGAAGAAACTCTCAAAAATCACCACCTTTGTTGTCAAACACAATGAAAAATGCAGTCTCCTTGACCTGTTTGCAGTTTTTGACACAGTTCACTCTATTTATTTCTCGAAATGCACTACTTCTTTGTCTTTAGTGAAATGGCACTCTACTAGTCCTTTTTCATTTACTTCTGCCCTTTTATTGGATGATTTTTTTAAAAAATTTTATTTTATTATGTTATGTTAGTAGCCATACAATACATCATTAGTTTTTGATGTAGTGTTCCACGATTCATTCTTTTCGTATAACACCCAGTGCTCCATGCAGTACGTGCCCTCCTTAATACCCATCACCAGGCTAACCCACCCCCCACCCCCTCCCCTCTAAAACCCTCAGTTTGTTTCTCAGAGTCCATAGTCTCTCATGGTTCATCTCTCCTTCCGATTTCCCCCCATTCATTTTTCCCTTCCTTCTCCTAATGTCCTCCATGCTATTCCTTAGGTTCCACAAATAAGTGAAACCATATGATAATTGACTTTCTCTGCTTGACTTATTTCACTTAGCATAATCTCCTCCAGTCCCATCCATGTTGATGTAAAAGTTGGGTATTCATCCTTTCTGATGGCTGAGTAATATTCCATTGTGTATATGGACCACATCTTCTTTATCCATTCATCTGTTGAAGGGCATCTCGACTCTTTCCACAGTTTGGCTATTGCGGACATTGCTGCTATGAACATTGGGGTGCATATGGCCCTGGTTTTCACTACATCTGTGTCTTTGGGGTAAATACCCAGTAGTGCAATTGCTGGGTCATAGGGTGGCTCTATTTTTAATTTTCTGAGGCACCTCCACACTGTTTTCCAAAGTGGCTGTACCAACTTGCATTCCCACCAACAGTGTAAGAGGGTTCCCCTTTCTCTACAACCTCTCCAACATTTGTTGTTTCTTGCCTTGTCAATTTTTGCCATTCTAACTGGTGTAAGGTGGTATCTCAGTGTGCTTTTGATTTGAATTTCTCTGATGGCTAATGATGATGAACATTTTTAATTCATTTCTCTTTTCCTTTCTGTAATATCCTGTCAGTCACATGTAGCAGGGCTCAAAACCAGCTATACCATTGAATCTGGGCTCAAAACCAGCTATACCATTGATTGGTGGTATTGCTTTGGAAAGGTTGCTGGATTTATCTGTCTGTTATTTTCTTCTTTGTAGCACGAAGATAAAATGCCCTACTTGAAGAGACCAGATTAAATGAGAATCTGTGTAAAGGCATCTAGCACAGTACCTGGCCCGGGTTAATGCTAACCCAGGCAAGCGACTCATGTTCAGTCTTCTTTGATAATTCTGGCCCTAAAACTTTTCTTCTTTTCTGGCTACCTATAGTTTAGGAAAGCATATGCTACATGATTTAATATTTAGTTATACATCATCTTTTATCAGTAACTGTTGTTTCATGTAATTTATCTTTTAAATTACAAATAGAGATCCTCCCCAACAATCCCACTTTGCACCTCTCAGCACTCATATATGGATGAGTTTTCAATAGATAGTAGATATTTGTGAATTAATTAACCAGAGACTTTCACCTTGCCCCTGCTCTGGGCTTTAAAGGAAGTAGTCCAGAAAACTATGAATATGCAATGCAGTTAAGTCATTCTTTGGGGGGAGGGTAGTCTGAAAAGGCTTCCAAAGAAAATAATTTCTAAGGTAAAATCTAAGAATTCATTTCAGACAATAAAAATAGCATTAACATTATTTATGTAATTGCTTTAAAAAAGAATGCCCATCATTTGCTTTTAAATAAAATTTTAAATGTCTTCACTCCCTCCCCATCCTTTCTTTCCCCCCAGATTACTGCCAGATTCTGGACCTGTGATACCCCAAACTAGGTTTCTAATTAAGAGATGTTAAAAAGAATAATTAAATTTTACCCATCAAATAAAAGAAAATATGAAAAAAGTGAATGATCAATTAAAATAGTGTTTTACTCTTTTAATCATAGAAAGGTGACAGAAAGTTTCAAACTTACTACGCTATATTAGAAGCTAAGAAACCCAATTTGTAAAATAGCATACAATGAAGAGGAAAATATCAAAATGAAAATTCAGACAGCTCAGTATCAAAACTGGATAATCAAAGATTGTCAAAGACTGAAAGTTACATATATGCTCGCATGACCTGTGTGAAGCAAAGGAAATGTTTTATGAGTGGAAAACGTCACACCAAAAGGCAGTTATCCTGCCTGGCTTGATTGTGTGTGGAAAAGGCTTATGGTTACTTTCTTTTCTTCATGAATGAGTTTATTCAAAGTGAAGACAGCATCTATACCTCTGAGGGGTATGGAGAAAAAAACAAAGATGAGATATGCAAAGTGCCCTGACCTTCTTGGAAAAAAGTCATTGTATATTTCTTATGAATAACACAGTGCCCCCAAAAGGGTAAATATTCAAATCAATGAATTTTGTGTTGTCCCCAATTTCCTGTTTAGAGAGAAGGGAATATGTTTCCCTTCCACTTTCCTACTGTACAATAAAATTAAAGCAAATAGAAAAGAGAATTCAGCTTATCAAAATTCCCCATTGGGAAACCAGTGGCTCCCATTTTACACACTATTTGTAATTAGCTTTAGGGTCTCTCACCTAATTCTTTCCTTTGAATTAATTAAAGTATGTTTCAATGTGACAGACATTTCAAAATTCCCTGTAATCTAACAGGAAGAGCTTTTTTCTTTTTCATTCTTTTTTTTCTTCCATAACTATAGAAGCTCCAAGCTCCAAAGATATTACCACAATGCTGCAAGGTTGTTTACCTTCGCTCCTTCACAAAAGATAATCCAACAAATTACATTAATTATAAACCAATATGTTCCGTTCAATTCCCATATGAGCCAGACCTGGGGATGAGCATCTGCTCTTATTTTCTGAGCTCGGTTTTGAGGACAAGATTCACAACAATGCTCAATCCATAATTAACAGAAAAATTAAAGATGCAACATCCCAACATCCTGCTTTTTTGAAGCAGTATGCTTAAAAATATACATCCTACTCCTGGCAAGCTTTTTTTCTTCCCAGCTCAAAAATAGTCTATTGTTATCCCTGGCATGTTTTTGTTTGTTTAAAATATTTACATTTATATAGGACTTAAAATAAATACGCAAATATTTTCTACAAAGAGAATGAGCAACAATTTCTCACTGATAATTTTTTAAAAACTTGGGGTGTCTCCTTTTCTTGCATAATTTTCTGTCCTTCTTCCTTAAAAATGAAATTTATTGTGCATATTAAGCATGTCGTTTCATGGTGGGGGAAATAGAAATGGGCAAAATTTATTTAAGATACTTGTTTTCTTTTTTTCCCTTTTGGTCCATAAAAAGAAATACTAGTAAGTTGTGCCAGATACTCATACATCTACACATATATTTAGTGCATACATCTTTTATTCTATTCATGGAAATCCCAGTTAAGCAGTTGGTGGTAAACAAATATTTAAAATATCTGCATTATAGATACCTAATTCATATATAGCATCCATATGTGATTGAATATAAATAGGCATGCTGTTTAAGTACACCCACATACCACACACAAAATGAATGGAGAGCAGGACAGCGAATGAGCTTCTCTTCCTCATGCTCACACATGTGTAATACCTGAGTCTGAATTAAAGATCAACATTCTTTACATAATCATTCTGAGATCCTGAGAAGAAAGGAGTCACAAAATGAGCATAATTTCTATGCACCTCTGAAGCGCTTTATTGTTGTTTATGTCTATTGCATATTCAGTCACTAAGGAAAAGTCGTTCTGCTTTATTGAACTTCCTCTGCTGATCTTCAGGTTATTCTTAACACCACCTATTTGCACCTAGAAATTCTTGTCATAATGAGGTTGACTTTTATCATTGAATTCATGTTGTTATGGGGGAGAGGCAGATACTCTACAAGATTATTGGTTGAGTGATAGGAAGACCAGATAACCCTTGTGGTGGTTCCACAGGATTGCTGTGTGACAAGAACACGCTGGCCTGGAGTCTAGATGCTGAGGACTCCTACTCTGATCTCTCAGATTCTTTATGTAGAGAAAGTTTATCAGTAGAAGTTCAGGGAGGGCAGCTGACTCCAGCTTCACATTCATACAGAGCCTGTGGTTTCTTTCTTTTTTTTAAAATGTATTCATTTATCATAGAGTGCACACGCATGCATGCGCAAGTGTGTAGGGGAGGGGCATGGGAGAGGGAGAGAGAATCTTCAAGCAGATTCCTACTGAGTGCAGAGCTTGCTGCAGGGCTTGATCCCAGGACCCTGAGATCATGACCTGAGCCGAAATCAAGAGCTGGCTACTCAACCGACTGAGCCACCCAGGGCCTATGATTTCTACGTTGAGTTTCTTCCAAAAGAAGTTTTATGTATAACAATGAACAAGATTGAAAGGAGGAAGTAGTAGTTAAGATGCTTTCAAATACAGATAAAAGAAAACCCAACTAAGTTATATTTAGAAAGGTTTTAGAAAAAGTTGTTAGATTAATAAAATAGTCACAAGCTGGCAGTTCTAGTGGGTCAGTGAAGTCATTGAGGACAGATACAGACTTTCCTGTCTTTTAAAACTTCCATCATTAACACTTGGTTTTGTTCTTAGTATTGCCACCTCATTGTTTCAAAATGGCTGTCACAGATCCACACATCATATCCCTACATAACATGATCCAAAGTGGATAGAGACTGAAGGGGAGAAAAACCTTCACCTCCTATGAGGCTTTCCGTTTTTAGGAAGGAAATATTTCTTATGAACCCTCAGTTAATTTTCCTTAAGGCCTCTTTGGCTAGAATTGGGTCCCATGACCACCTCTAAACCAATAATAAAGGAGAATAATACTATGAAGCTACTAGCCCAATGACAGTTCATTCCCATTATTTTCTCATAGTGGGAACATTGCTGTCAATGGGGAAATTGCTACTGCATAGTAAACAAGAGTTTGCTTGCCACCAAAATCTGTCATACAACTTTACACACATAAGCATGCTATCTGGAGTGTACTATATATATATGTGCACACATTCTCTCTCAGGCACACACACACTCCTTCACTTACAACACCACAATTATTTTGCATTGTATGTTTTGTGTTAATAATGCTCATCTGTTAAACAAAACCATTTAAAAATATTACGTAACTTTCAACATGTTTTGACATTTCTTCTTATACTTCTTTTAAAAATATGGAGTGGTATAGACCTCTCTCAGTCTCAGAGAGATACTGGTGGTAGAGTTTACCAGCTGTGTGACCATAATCATTGTTACTTAACTTCTCTCTACCTCAATTTTTATACAAATGAAATTGGGATAAAATTTCTGGGCTGTCTAATCAAATCCTACTTCATGGGAAGGATCCAATTCATGAATTACATGAAACTTTTTTGGGGATAACAACACTTTGTAATCTGTATTTCATACTCTTGGTATTAGATGCTGAACTAAAGCTCAAAGATGCATAAGAATGTTGCTGAGAATCCTAGGCTCCAGTGCTGGTCACCATGAGGACTTTTTGGTGAAGGAGCAGAAGGCCCACTGATTCCACTTACCATACTTCCTTGCCTAGTTAACCACAATTTGCCTCAAAAGGCAAAACATCCAAGCGGTGGCCCAGTCTGTTTCAGAGGGTACTCTAACCCTGTGAAGAGACACTTCTCAAACATCATATTATTCAATATATTATTGTCTTGTAGGGACTGAGTTGACCCTGTAGAGATTGAAATTAAGGCTTTGTGAATCCCAGGTTCCTGAGGTTTTATTTACTCTGCCAACTCTTCAATGAGGTTTACTGGCACAGGCCATGATTTTGAATGGGGTCACACCCAATTCCACAGATGCTGGGAACACTCAGTTTGGAATTCTTACCATCCCATCAGTAAATAAACTTCTTGTACCTTGTTTGGTCCAGATGCTATCACACATGGGATATGATTGGCTTAAACCTCTGATGTGGTTGTGGGCATACTACATTTAGGTGAGGACTCCGTATCGCTCTTCTTTAGTTTATGGTATTTATTGAGTGTTGTCACTCTCCTGACTTCTTGATGGGTTTATAAGAACATAGACATATAACCATCCATTTAAGTTAAGTTTTGAGTTCAAAATTGAGATTAGGAGACAAAATCTGCAAGTATAGAATTATTTTTATAGCACTTGTTCTACTGTGTTATAATTGTGTCCTTGTCTCCCCTAAGTATCAGTAGGCTTGTTTGTTTTTTAAAGACTATTTTTTTGAGCAGTTTTAGGTTCACAGCAAAATTAGTAGGAAAGTAGAGATTCCCATATACGGTCTGCCCTGACACATGCATAGCCCTCCCCATTATCAACAATTCCCACCAGAATGGTACATTTATTACAATCCCATGTATTTACATTGACACATCATTATCACCCAAAGCCCATAGTTTACATTATAATTCACTCTTGGTGTTGGATAGTCTGTGGGTTTGGACAAATCAGTAATGGCATGTATAATAATATATCCGTCATTACAGTATCATATAGTATCATAGTATTTTCACTGCCCTAAAAAATCCTCTGTTTTCTGCCTCTTCATCTCCCGGCCCCAACTCCTGGCACAACTGCTCTTTGTATCGTCTCCATAATTTTGCTTTCTCCAGAATGTCCTATAGTTAGAATTATATAGAAGTATGTAGCCTTCTCAGATAGACTTCTTTCACTTAATAATACATATTTAGGTGTCTTCCATGTCTTTTCATGGCTTGGTAGTACATTTCTTTTGGCTCTGAAAATATTCCATTGTCTGGATATACGACAGTTTATCCATTCACCTACTGTAGGACATCTTGGTTGCTTCCAAGTTTTGACACTTATGAATAAAGCTATTATAAACATCTATGTGCAGGTTTTTGTGTAGACATGAGTTTTTAGCCCCTTTGGGTAAATACCAAGGAGTACATTTGTTGGATTGTATAGGAAGAGTATGCTTGGTTTTGGAAGAAACTGCCAAACTATCTTCCATAGTCACTGTACCATTTTGCATTTCCACCAGCAATGAATGAGGATTCCTATTGCTCTGCATCATCACCAGCGTTTGGTGTTGTCAGTCTCCCAGATATGGGTCATTCTAATAGGTGTGCACTGGTATCTCATTTTAATTTGCATTTTACTGATGGCATATGATGTGGAGCATCCTTTCATATGCTTATTTGCCATCTGTGTATCTTTGGTGAAGTATCTTTTAAGATCTTTGGCCATTTTTTTAAATCTAGTTGTTTGTTTTCTTACGGCTGAATTTTAAGAGTTCTTTACATATTTTGGCAACAGTCCTTTATCAGATGTGTCTTTTGAAAATATTTTCACCTTTCTATGGCTTGTCTTCTCATTCTCTTGACATTGCTTCTCACAGAATAGAAGTTTTTAATTTTAATGAAGTTCACCTTATCAATTACTTCTTTAATGGCGTGTGTCTTTGTTGTATCTAAAAAGTCATCACCTTATCCAGTCATATAGGGTTTTCCCTATGTTATCTTTTAGGAGTTTTATATTTTGTATTTAGGTCTGTAACCCATTTTGAGTTAATTTTTGTGGATGTAAGGTATGTGTCTCGATTCACTTTTGCATGTGGATGTCCAGTTATTCCAGCACTATTTGTTGAAAACACTTTGCTTCATTGTTTTGCCATTGTTCCTTTGTCAAAGGTCAGTTGATTATATTTATGTGGGTCTGTTTTTGGGTTCTCTGTTCTGTTCTGTCGATCTGTTTGTTCTTTCACTTATACTGCACTTTCTTGATTACTGTAGCTTTATGATAAAATATGATGTTGAGTAGTGTTAGTCCTCCAGCTTTGTTCTTCTTTTTCAATATTGTGTTGGCTATTCCTAATCTTTGGTCTCTCCCTATAAACTTTAGAATCAGTTTGTCCATATCCACAAAATAACTTGCTGAGATTTTGATTGGGATATCTGTAAGATTTTTAAGAATGGGCATATGTCTTCTGTTCCTGTCTGGATCCCTAGTGTGTTGGTACCTGACATATAGCAGTTGCTCAATACATACTTAATGAATAAATGAAATTATTATGATATAATCAGAAAATTAAATGAGTCAAATATGTAAGATGTTGGACAAGTTCAGATGAGTAGCTCATAAAAGATTCCTTGGAAGAAGGCGAGAGGTTAGGAGGGAAGTTGGAGTCAGATTTGGATGCGTGTAGGTAAATGTAAGTGAGGTAGAAATGAGGGAGTGGAAAAAGTGATGGGGTAGCATTTTAAGAATCAGAAATGTCATTTAGAAATACCCAAAAGTGAGAAGTATCATCTGAGAAGCACCCGCAAGAGTATATTGAAGGGAAGTTCCCCTCTCCGCAAAGCTATAACCTTATTTCTGTTACTTACTTTTACTGTACCAGGAGAGAAGCAGGTGACCACTTGTAGCTTATTTACATGTTTGTGGTATAAAAAGTAATTTCCCTTAAGATCTCTAAGGTTGGGGTATGCAAGAGCATGCAAAGTCAAAAATTAGAAGCCTCAAGAATTTTCCCTTCATCAGTATGCAACATGACGTTTTTGGTTAGGGTTATTTGGCAGAGAACAGATTATGAGAGGTCTTAGAAGCTGAAGAACTCTTTTCTCCTCTAAAATTTCTTTCTAGAAAAATGAATATCTTTTGTGCCTTGTGGATGTTCTGACATTTTATTAGGAATCTCAATTCTCCCTGCCTTATTTGCAGACACTTCTGCTAAAATTTCCTACTTAGATAATTGTGTTTTTCTGGGACTCTAATACATCCTTGTTCTTAGAATCTCATGGAAACCAGTGGATGATGCAATGAGTCAAAGGTTCTTAGCACTCCAGATCCTTTTCTAGTTCACTTGATTTTAGGGTTATAATCAGAAAAACAAACTCTAAGTTTGTAAGGAAGTAGTAAGGAAAAGGTTCCCTCCCTCTCTGTTTTTACCTTGTGATAATTATGTCCTGAGCAGCAGTAGGCCCAGGGTAGCAGGGGAAAACAAGATGGGAGTATCCTAAAGGACTTCTGATTGGTTCTCAGTGCATCAGTACATCCCTATTGCTCATGCAGTGACTGAAAGCCTCCTTTTCCTGTCAGGAAATATTTTTTTCTCTTTTCTTCTTCCATTTTATCCTTACTTTCTTTCAAAAGGAAACCCATCTAAACAGTAAAACAGGATAAAAGTTTATTTAGTAGCCAAATGTTTTAATATGGTTCTGGAAAGTGTTCACTGAATCTTAGATTCACCAAGCTGAATATTTCTACAGATACCATGTCTGTAACTTATGAAAGTCTCTTTAAAATGGCTATTTGTCTGCATGCCACTCAATTCTTATTCTAATTAATAAATAATCAAAATTTTTATGAAACAGTGGACCAATTGCAAAAAGGTGTGTGTTAGGGAGGGGAATATGAAAATGACTCATATATGAAAATGTTCACTGGAAAGATGCATGTTTTCTATATAAAAACTATTTTATCTCAGAGCATCAAAAATACAATTCAATTTATTAAAAATCTAATTTTCATCTATATTTTCAGAATTTTGCTGCAGGGCATAAGATAAGAAAGCATGCATACCTTTAATTATATAACTCTTTTTTTTTTTTTTTTGTCACCTGCTTTCAAGAGAGAAGTTTCTTCCCACACAAAGACCTGATTCTAGGAACCTGAGACTAGCATAGCAGAAACCTATATTTCACTTCATGTAGTTGTGGGCTTTCTATGAGAATAAGGATTCTCAAGTTGAGAACCATTCCTTTAGGAGCTTCATGGTTCTCAGGTTAAGGACCTGACCCCTAAACATGCTCAAAAATGCTTGAAGACTCAAAGAGCTTTTGTTTATCTGGGTTAGAGCCATGAATATTTACTGTATTCATTTTCTAAACTCAGAACATTCTAAAACTATTTATTAATTCATTTAAAATAAAGTAATAAATCCATTAGATATTCATATAAATAACATTTTCATGAAAAATAGCTGTATTTTTCAAACATAAAAATAGAAGAATGGCATTGTTTCACATTTTTGCCTCTTCATTGTCCATCTTAATAGAAGTGAACTGGATTTTTATGTCTGCTTCTGCATTCAGACTGTTGCAATGCATGGTTGTGGTTGAAGAAAAAATGGACTTATGCAGACATATAGTTGTATAGCTTTTTCAAATAATTGTGAATATTCTGCTCTGATAAAATAGCAAAACTGAACAAGTGGTAGTTTAGTAAAGGTAGCTGCACTGTGTGATTTAATCCATTACTGATGAGCTTTTAGAATTCTGTTACATTAGAATAGATTAGTTTATCTTACTTTGAATGCATCTTTTTTTACCCATGCAGAATTTTATGTCATTATGAGTTGATCCTTTGAAAGTTACTGGTTTACTGAGTTATGTAGATCCTCCAAATGTCGACACATTTCATTATATAATCTTTTTTTAAATAATATTTGTTAGTGGGGCGCCTGGGTGGCTCAGTCGTTAAGCATCTGCCTTCGGCTCAGGTCATGATCCCAGGGTCCTGGAATCAAGCCCCGCATCGGGCTCCCTGCTCCGCGGGAAGCCTGCTTCTCCCTCTCCCACTCCCCCTGCTTGTGTTCCTGCTCTCGCTGTGTCTCTCTCTGTCAAATAAATAAATAAAATCTTTAAAAAAAAATAAGTAATATTTGTTAGTATCATCTTTATCTCATCAGTAAAGTCTTTAGGTATTGGGAATTTATTGAGTTCACAGCGGCATATATGTTTTCTAAAATTCTTATTTTTCTCAAAAGTTCAAATTTTACCTTTGGCAACAAATATTTTCAGTTTTTATTCCTTGAGGCAGTAGGCTCACTTTGTTCATTTGCAAGAAAATGTCTGCTAAGTAACCAAACTATGGTCTGAATAACATTAGTTTGTTGGTTAGTCATTGTTTCAAGTAAAAATAGTGTTCTAAAAGAAGTGATTAGTTCAGCTCACAGCTCAAACAAACATGCCTTTTCTCAAGACAACCATTGTACTCAGTATGCAGCAGAAGTGTTATATGTGTATTTCCTGTTTCATACACAGAATGTGAGTCAGGTTTGAGCTCTAATAAAATTAATAATTTTTATTGCTTCATTGAGGACTTTTTTTTTAAGATTTATTTATTTTTTTGAGAGAGTGAGGTGGGGGGTGTGCCAAGGGAGAGGGACAGAGAAACTTTAGCGGACTCTGTTCTCAGCATAGAGCCCCACGCAGGGGTCAGTCTCACAACCCTGAGATTACAACCTGAGTGGAAACCAAGAGGAGGATGCTTAACTGACTGCACCACCCTGGCACCTGTCATCAAGGACTTTATTAAGTGAAACTGACTTTTCCCCTAAACTGTAAGTACATAGAAGTGAAGAATACAATGACTAGTAAAGAATACAATGAGTACAATAACAGTTTGGTGCCACCACCTTGATTCATGCTAAGGGTCCATGGTTCTCTTCGTTACTTTTGTGTCATCAGAGCAAATGTCAACATGGAGAAAATAGTAAATAATATATGAGTATGAAAATAGGTTGACCTCTTATATATCATAAAAAATCTTGGGGACCCCCAAGCATACACAGGCCACAATTTCATATCCTCTGCTCTTAGAACACCAGTGGATAGATGCAAGGTTTGTAACGCTGCAGGTGCAGATAGGTTTGCAAATTTCTGTTAGAGTGATGTCTAGAGCCTTCATAAGATTGTTAGAGAATGTCATATGACCCAAAACAAGTTAAGAAACATTGGATATCTGTGGCCACCCAGTATGTTGAAGTGTAACCAAGCAGTAATCTTGGTACCTAGCTATTTTTTCAAATAAAGAAATACAGCTTTAAAAAGTTAATGTATTTAATCAAAGTCTCACAGCTTGTACATAGCAGATTCATGGTACCATTCCATTTCAATCTGACCCTAAGGTCCATATTTTCAACCTCTATGCTAAACCTTAGCATAAGGCATTATGAAAAATGGTACAGGAATACAAGAATGGTAAATGCTTCAGGTATCCCCAAGAATTTTGCAATTCAGAAAGGAAGATGAGACAAATTTAAAACACAAATGGCATAATAATGATAGGTAACATTTACCTAGAGTATTTGGGGAAGTCCCGTGAAATTTCAGAGACCAAGAAAGACTTGGTGATCTTGAAAGGAGGATAGTATTGAGATGGATCTGATAGATGGTAGGGTTTTACAGCATAGAGAAGATTGTTACAGATGGAAACAATGGCATAAACAAAGGCAGGAAGCCAAGAAATTGAGGGTTCTGTGTGGGAAACCATGAGTAATCTAGGTCAGCTGGAGTGTCTGGGAATCCTATACAAATGAACTTAGTAAACTGTGTTGGAATCAGAGGGCCATATGCCAAGCTAGAGAGTTATAGAAGACTCAGGGTTCCACAGAGCCATTGAAAGATTTTTGAGTAGAATTTGGATATAATTGAGCTCTTTTGCTTTGGTGCATTCTTGGGACATTGTTATTCACTAAGCAGCATTTATTTAATGCCAGAACACTAGTTTAGGAAGGACTTTTTATTATCATTGTTAAGAAGGAATGATCAAAAGAATTTCCTTTCTTTGGTAAAAAGATGAAGGAATAGAGGCACCTGGGTGGCTCAGTCGGTTAAGCGTCTGCTTTCTGCTCAGGTCTTGATCCCAGAAATGATCCCATTTCTGCTCAGGTCCTGGGATGGAGCCCTGCCTCCAGCTCCCTGCTCAGCGGGGAGTCTGCTTCTTCTTCTCCCTCTGCCCTCCCCCTTGTGCACGCTCTCTCCTTCTCACTCGCACACGCTCTCAAATTAAAAAAAAAAAAAAAAGATGAATGAACAGTCTTTAGAGTGTGAGTTTCCACTGATGCTTGAGAAACAGTCATTTTCATAGACATTTCCTGCTTATCATTGGATCAATACAATGGAACAGTTACTAGTATTTCTCAAAATAATTTCTATTCATACTCTTTGGTCAATATGAGGGCTTTGACCTGACAATTGAAAAAGGAGCACCAATCAAGTGTTCTCTTCAGTCTGCTTGAACTCCGGTTTGAACTATTAAAACATGTTTAGATTCTCTTGGAAAGAATAAAAGAAGCCTCAATGTAAACCATAATACAGAAGATAATGAGTTGATGAAAGCAGGAATCCCACATTCCTGCTACGAAGAAAGACCGTGTACAACTACAGGACTTCCTTGCCTTCTACTGCCTAGTTTCAGTTGCCAACACCCTAAGGGTGCTTGTATTCTGAGGTTGTTTGCCTGCCTCTGGGGCCTTCACAGAGCCATTGGATGCCCATCAGATGAGAAAGGCTTATGAATATGCGGCTCTCCCATAAATTCCAGCCTGTAAAGATTCACATAAATCAGTATTCCATTGGCTGAATATTATTGCCACCACTACCATTGCTGGTGGTTACATATTGAGTACTAAAAACCGGGCCTGTGCTAAATGCTTTATATGCAATCAACTGAGGTTTATTTCCTGTTTTTTTACACATGAAAACTGAGACTTAGAAGAGTTAACAGTTTCTCCCAAAGGTACACAGCTAGTAAAGAGGTAGTCTGTCTACAAAGACTCATGTCCTGGCCCTCCTCCCTCACCTAGCTAATGCCTCTTAACCACAAACCTCAATTTAAATGTCATTGCTTCAGAAGACTTGCCTGACTCACTAGACTTGGTTAAATTATCTTGTTATAAATTCCTGTATCTCCCTTACTTACCCTTTTCAATGCTAATCTTATACTGTACTTACTGTTTAATGTCTGTCTTTACTGCCAGACTCAAAGTTCCATTAAGGTAGGGATGGTAATTTTCTTGCCCATTTCAGTATCCCTTTGATTGAAATGATGAACTGACGTAGCCTAAATTATTTACAGTGCTTATGCTCTTAGGATGTTCCTGTCAAAAGGATGATGCTCTCTGGGAAGATATCATATTCAGATACTGTGACCATTAATGCCTCATCAGCCTTTTATCTCATTTTTGAGACCAAGAAAAGTGGCATTATGGGGCAGGTAAATTTTGATGAAGCAGAAGAGGCAGTAACTGCTCAAGTGCACGGGCATTGTTTGGTCACCATATCTGCGGACCCCAAATATTGGAGATTCATAATGAAAGTACTGGGAATCCAGGGTCAGAGACCCCAAAACAGAATAAGAAAAGTAGAGATAAGACAGCAACACATATGTTTTTCCAGCTGTGTCTACCTTCCCCCAAAACTTTGCTTATCCTTCTCCCTCAACAGTGGCACAAGGTATGGTTCTTGGTGTAGGTAAGGCTAAGGTTGGCATAACCAGTGGGCAGAGGAGAAATTTGAAGATTGCATATTTAGAACTGTTCAAGTATAGGGAGCTATCTTCTTTCCTTTTGATTAGTAATGTGCCTAGAGCATGGTGTGTTCAGTGTACATTTGTTGACTGACTTGTTGAAACTTCCTGTGATTCACTGGTTGTCAAAGACTTATTCTATCTTCTTCACGGGCATTGTTCCTTAATTTGGTTTCTTTAGATTTAGTAAACTCTTGTGAGTTTACGTCTTTTAGAAATAGTACATGCAACTGAAGTCATAAAACAATACTTACTTTTAATGTGTAAAATGCAAACTGATATTTTCTATTTTTTTAAATGCTCATTGACACATGCAAAATTGATTTCATGAATCACTAATGGATTGTAAAATTTTTCCTTGTGAATTTATTTTCAAATATACACCCACACCCATACCCACACATTTCTGCATATATTGATTGAGTCAGTATGTAAAATATATGTCTTACCATCCCAGGCAAACAAAACACTGTCCTAAATCAATGCTGAATGCTCTTTCCTGATTGTGGCTGGGAAACATCTGGTACCCTGTATTACAAACCATCTCAGTCAGGTCCCAGCCCATCTACAGCCTGGAGGCAGATCTTCCTTTTGCAAAATTTGCAGGATTTCTGCACATATTATTGATGGAGAGGTCTGTCTTGCTCAGAGGCATCCAGAACATCAACAGATATTTCTTTTTTTCTGGAAGAATGCTCAAGGGCAAGGAGGGACAGAGATTAGTTCTTTAACTGATTTGGATGGCAAGCCTTTTTTTTTTTTTTTACCCCTTTTTGAGCATTGGCTCATAAATGTCATTATCATAGTATTTCTCAAGTACCATGTGGCAGAACTTACTAAAGTTCTATTTTATTAACCAATTTCCCCTCTCCTTGTTCTTTTTTAAAACATGTACATTCATGGACTTTAAAAAAATGACTGTGTGTAGGAGCATCTTTCCCAGCTGGGCCAAAAGGGGAAAAGAGATGGTTTCATCATTTAGTTCAGCACTCAGTACCCTCTAAGATCAGTTACATCAGAGAAATGAAAGATGCAAAAAAGGGGAGATTATGCAAGTTGTTACAAACACACAATTTAGGCAGTGCCAAGATTAGAAGGTTAGTGGGACTAGTTCACTGGAGAATTGAATGGGACACCATCCCGCAAACTGTTTCTACCAGAACTTAAAAACTGTTTATTTTTCTAGGACCACATTTCAAACCTCAGACTGTGAACAAACATTTTTCTTAGTTGTTGTTGTTTTTTAAAGCTCAGTCTTCTGAATTTTGGTATTAACCTTGTTTCTCATGAACATGTTTTGGATTTGGCCTGATTATTGTTCTGCATATAACATGGAATGGAACCATTTTATATCTTTTAATTCACAAGTTTTTGCATGCTATGTCCCAGTATGAAGAAATATAGTTGGGGATTTGAAGATGAACCTGACATCAAAGAACACTCAAAGAAGATGTATATGTGCCTATTGAAAACATTGTTGTTGGACATTAAAATCGCCTGAGAAACTTTTACAAAACACAGGAGCCTGATCCTCTGTCAAACCAATTAAATGTGAATTTCTGTGGGTGGAGTTTAGGCATCATTATTTCTTAAAAACTTCCCAGGTGATTCTTTTTTTTTTTAATTAATTAATTTATTTTATTTTATTATGTTATGTTAGTCACCATACAGTATATCATTAGATTTTTACGTTGTGGTCCATGATTGTTTGCGTATAATGCCCAGCACTCCATGCAATATGTGCCCTCCTTAATACCCATCACCAGGCTAACCCACCCCACCCCCCCTTTGAAACCCTCAGTTTGTTCCCGGAGTCCATAGTTTCTCATGGTTCATCTCCCCCTCTTATTCCCAGGTGATTCTGATATCTTACTGTGGTTGTAACATGTGGAGGTAGATTAAGAAGTGCCATATGAAAAGTGTAGAAAGAGCATAGCATCCAAAAACAAAATATAGGTCTTCAAGATCCAGTTCTAGCCCTCACCAGCTTAGTGATCCTTGGTGGTTTACTTGAAATCACGTAGCTGCAATTTTCTCATCTACAAAATCTATTTGTAAGCATACTTCCCAGAGTATAAGAAAGATTAAGCAGTGAGTGTGAAAATGCTTTTAAAAAAATTCTGTATTTGAAGGAGAAGGGTAAGCAAAGGACTGAGGGAAGGTAGACAGAGCTGGTAAACCACATTTGTTCATGTCTTTTCACTGTTTTCCTAGTTCTGTTTTGGGGTCTCTGATCCTAGATACTCAGTTACTTCAGTGAGAATTTCCATGAATGTGGGATGTGGAGTCAAACAGGTTGGGTTTTATCTTGGAGGCAGTGAGGACTCATGTAAATATTTCTAAGATACATAGTCAGATCTGTATTTTAGAAACATCATTCTGGAAGCATCAGGTAGATTGAAGTATAAATATTTGAGACAAGACTGGAAGCAAAGAGTAGTTAGGAAGTTGCAATAGTAATCCAGGCAAAGTTTGAGTTAACAGGTTACTAAGGTGATAGAATGTACAGAATGAGAAGAATAATTGGATGTTTCTGGCTTGGATGACTATGTGGATGGTTGTGCATGGTAGCCAGGTAGGGGCTAAGGATGAACATGTTTGGTTCAGTGGTGGTTGGGGAGCAAGGGAATGAACAAATAAAATGAGTTTTAATGAGGTTGTGTTGGAGATGCCAAATGGTAATTACCATGGGGTGGGTGGATTTATAGTTCTGGTATGCAGGCAGAATTGTAGACTTAAGAATAGATTTGGGAGTCATTGGCAAAGGATGGAAATTGAAGCTGTGGACATGGATGAAATCACTTAGAGTGTGAAGAGGAGCAGACAGAGAACATAAGCATTCAGAGGAGAGATGGAAAAATGGTAGCCTTAAAGGGAGACTAAGTAGAAATGATCTGAGGGTTAGGAGAAAGACCCTAATAGAGCAGTGTCAACTAAAACAAGGAAGGTGAGGGGCGCCTGGGTGGCTCAGTTGGTTAAGCGACTGCCTTCGGCTCAGGTCATAATCCTGGAGTCCCAGGATCGAGTCCCACATCGGGCTCTCTGCTTGGCAGGGAGTCTGCTTCTCCCTCTGACCCTCCTCCTCTCATGCTCTCTCTCTCTCAAATAAATAAATTAAATCTTTAAAAAAAAAAAAAAAACAAGGAAGGTGAGAGTTTTAATAAGTCCTTTATAAGAACAGTTTCAAATGCTACAAAGATGGTAATTGAAATAAGGACTGAAATCTCCCAGGGATTTAACAACTGTAAGATTACCAAAAACCATGACATTAGTAACACTTTAATGTAGTGATGGGAGTACAACCATATTGCAATGAGTTGGAAAGTGAATACAAGACAAGGAGGTAGAGACAATGAATGCAAACTGCTTTTCCCAGAATATCAACTTGGTTAGTAAGGAGAAGCTAAAATGATTACTAAAGAGAGCTTACGGTCAGGAGAGGATTCACTTTTTAGAAAAGAGATGCACTTGATTAGAAGATCAGATGAAGAATAGACAGTGAGAAGCTGAAGATACAGGGTACAGATGGCGTAGAAAGGACAGTTGAGATATTAGAAGATATGGGATGCAGAAGAAGATAGAGGGATAGATGCCGCACAGAAAGAAGTCACTCCTCTTATTGAAGCTATTACAAGGAAAGAATAGATAACAAGTAGGGATGAGGATAAATTTATGTTGGGAGTAGGGACTATTTGAGAATCACTGTTCAAGGCCTCCATTTTCTTTATGATGCAGGACAGTCTTCTGCTATGAGTAAGGCAGGAGTTATAAGGGATGGGTAAGAAGAATGGAGAATGAGTTAAAATTGAGAATAAAGGTTAGTAGAGATTGGGGTCTTGTAGGATTTCTGGGCAGAGTTGGAAGTCCAGAGATGTTTGAGACTGTTTTGGCTGGGCCTTAAATTGAATAACACAATGGGAGATTAAACTTTGAAAAGTAGGGGGGTTAGGTTCACTTATGGGATATTCTAAATGTTAGGCTAGGATTAAATTATTAGATGGTTATTAATGAGTGTTTGATAAAGCTTTTCATTAGGAAGGGGTATGATCAGAGTCATGCAGCTTTCAGGAGGTATATTGGGCATGTGGTGAATTAGGGCAAAGAAGGGACAAATTGTAAGGGACGTTTATGTAATTGAGCAAGAAATAATTTCACCAGTATGAGAACAGTGGGGATGATAAAAGAGCAGGAACAGAAACAAGCCATTTTTAAATAGTGAAGCTTTGATCACTGACTTAATGTGGGTAAGAAAAAAGAAAAAGTTGATGGTGAATTCAAGGTTTCATGTCTAGATGATTGGAAGAATTGTACTGGCCTTCAAAAAAAAAAAATCAGGAAACATAGTGAGGTTGGGGAGAGGTATGATGGGTTTGGGTATTGAACATTTCCAATTTGAAATGGAACCATGACATTCAAAGGGAAATAAACAGAAGCCCTGGAAATGTAGAAAAACTATGATGTGACCATCACAACTTGAGACTCATTGACCTAAAGTGATTGTTGAAGCTATGAGAATGGCAGTTGTCAAGTATGAGATTTAGATAAAGAATGTACATTATGGGCGCCTGGGTGGCTCAGTCGTTAAGCGTCCGCCTTCGGCTCAGGTCATGATCCCAAGGTCCTGGGATCGAGTCCCACATCGGGCTCCCTGCTCAGCGGGAAGCCTGCTTCTCCCTGCTTGTGTTCCCTCTCTCTCTGTCTCTCTCTCTCTGTTGAAAAATAAATAAAATCTTTTAAAAAAAATGTACATTATATGTTAAAAAAAAGAAGAAGATAGTAGGAAGGGTGAAATGAAGAGGGGGAAATTGGAGGGGGAGATGAACCATGAGAGACTATGAACTCTGAGAAACAAACTGAGGGTTTTAGAGGGAGGGGGCATGGGTTAGCCTGGTGATGGGTATTAAAGAGGGCACATATTGAATGGAGCACTGGGTATTTTACGCAAATTATGAATCATGGAACACTACATCAAAAACTAATAATGTAATATATGGTGATTAACATAACATAATAAAATTTAAAAAAAGAATGTACATAGAAATGGCTACTTTTTATGGGGGGAGGGGCAGTTGGACAGAAGAGGAATAAGTAAAAGATTAAGGGAAGAGGTGTTAGAAGAGAAAAGGAAAACCAGGAGAATATAAACCTGGAAGCCAAGAAGGAAAGGGAATCAGGTTATCAGTAATGAAAAAAGGACCAAATGCTTGAGGTGTAGAAACCATCAGTAGGTTTTGGCAATTAGGAATTCAGGAGGACCTAAACAAGAGTGATTTCATTACCATGATGAGGCATAAAACCAGGTTGCAAGAATTTGACTAGCTCACGGATAGTAAGGAAGTAGGGGTGTGGAGTACCATTGTGAAAAGTTTATCAGTGAAAAGATGGAAAGCTATTGTGAATAGTTTAAAGGATGGTGAATAGCTGAAAAGATGGAGAGATACCTATGGTGAATAGCTTAAATATCTGAACACTTTTAAGGGGAAAAAAAAAGGTATTAAAACAAAAGTGATTGGACATGAAGGGCTCCTGAAGGGCAGGTGAGCAAACTTGTAGAGATACATTGGGTGTGTTGGAGTGTGGGAGCAATTGGGAGCAGTTGAGGCTGAAGACATGCCAGACTAAAGGATAATAAAAGTGTCAAAACCATAGGAGTAATTTAACTATGTAAAAGTGAAGGAGAGGGGGTTACCTATTTTATATTTCATTGAAACTAACATGCACAGTGTTCACATCTTAATGTTTCTGAAATTGGAATATAGTTTACAATCAATGATGAAAGAAATTTGCTAATCCTGAAGAGGAAAAGTTAGATACTGTGGCTATTTTTCTATTATATGGAAATTTAGCTATTTGTAGAAAATATCTGTCTCTTCAATTGTCCTATTAATTATTTGCCTTGGTAGCTCCATATGAAGCTGAATTAAATTTGAATATCCAGAAATGACTTAAAGCTTTTTTTCTTAAAAGATTATACTTTTTTTATGGCATCTAAATGAATAGCATAGTAGAAGATTCTCTGATCCACATCATGCAGAATTGACAAATCACTCAGAACAGATCAAAGGTAATTTGAAATCTGGGAGAAATTAATGTGAATAATTTATAAATTTGAAGGAATGTTACTTAGTACCTAGCATCATTTGGTCAATGACATCTAGTTGATGCTTGAGAGAATATTTTAAACTTCTAGAAATATATAACTCAACTAAGAAAATAAAACTATACATTTGATGAGATAGAAAATGCATATATAACACCAGTATGATTTAATGTTTTGAAATCATGTTTTCATTCTTAAAGATCCTACTGAGGTTAAGATCATGAATACCATTTTGACAGCGAAGTCTGTCACCATGGTGGAGTGCATACCTGCAGAAACCAAAATTAATTTACAAAAATCTTTACTATATTTTAAATTTTTATTTAAATTCCAGTTAGTTAATGTACAGTGTGATATTACTTTCAGGTGTACGATACAGTGATTCAACACTTCCATAAAATACCCGGTGCTCATCACAGCAAGTGCACCTCTTAATCCCCATCACCTCTTTTACCAGTCCCCCCCCCCACCCTCCACGCACCTCCTCTCTGGTAACCATCAGTTTGTTTTCTATGATTAAGAGTATATTTCTTGGTTTGCCTCTCTCTCTCTTTTTTCTCTTTGCTCATTTGTTTTGTTTCTTAAATTCCATGTATGAATGAAATCATATGGTATTTGTCTTTTTCTGACTTACTTTGCGTAGCATAATACTGTCTAGCTCCATCCACATTATTGCAAATGGCAAGATTTAATTCTCGTTTATGGCTGAGTAATATTTCATTTTATATATATACTACTTCTTTATCCATTCATTAGTTGGACACTTGGGCTGTTTCCATAATTTGGCTATTGTAGATAGTGCTGCTATAAACATATGTATCTCTTTGAATTAGTATTTTGTATTCTTTGGATAAATACCTAGTAGTACAATTGCTGGATCATAGGGTTGTTTTTGAGGAACCTCCATACTGTTTTTTTTTTTTTTAATTATGTTATGTTAATCACCATACATTACATCATTAGTTTTTGATGTAGTGTTCCATGATTCATTGTTTGCATATAACACCCAGTGCTCCATTCAGTACATGCCCTCTTTAATACCCATCACCAGGCTAACCCATCCCCCCACCCCTCTCCCCTCTAGAACCCTCAATTTGTTCCTCAGAGTCCATAGTCTCTCATGTTCGTCTCCCCTCCATACTGTTCTGCACAGTGGCTGTACCAGATTCTATTCTTACCAGTAGTGCAAGAGGGTTCCCTTTTCTCCACATCCTTGCCAATACTTGTTTCTTGTGCTGTTGATTTTAGCCATTCTAACAGGTCTGAGGTGATATCTCATTGCAGTTTTGATTTGTATTTGCCTTATCATGAGTGATGTTGAGCATCTTTTCATGTGTCTGTTTGCCATCCTTATGTCTTCTTTGGAAAAATGTCTATCCATGTCTTCTGCCCATTTTTAATTGGATTATTTGTTTTTTGGGTGTTGAGTTTTAGAAGTTCTTTATATATTTTGGATACTAATCCTTTATCAGATATGTCATTTGCAAATATCTTCTCCCAATTAGGAGGTTGCCTTTTAGTTTTGTTGATTGTTTCCTTCACTGTGCAGAAGTTTTTTATTTAGATGAAATCCCAATAGTTTATTTTTGCTTTTGTTCTTCTTGCCTCTGGAGACATATCTAGAAGGAAGTTACTACAGCTGAGGTCAAAGAGATTAATGCCTATGTTCTCCTCTAGGATTTTAATGGTTTCCTGTCTCACATTTAGGTCTTTAATCCATTTTGAATTTAGTTTTTTGTTTGGTGTAAGAAAATAGTCCAGTTTCATTCTTCTACATGTTGCTGTCCAGTTTTCCCAACACCATTTGTTGAAGAGACTATCTTTTTCACATTGGATATTCTTTCCTGCTTTGTTGAAGATTAATTGATCATCTAGTTGTGGATTTATTTCTGGTCTTTTTATTCTGTTCCCTTGATCAGTGTGTCTATTTTTTGGTGCCAGTACCATACTGTTTTGATCACTACAGCTTTGTAATATAACTTGAAGTTTTAGACCTCTTCCAAGGAGAAAATGAAATGCTTAAACTAGAGGCATCTGTGATCACTAAACCAGCCCTGTAAGAAATATTAAAGGGGACTCTTTGAGAGCAAAGGTGAGACCAAAAGTGATAAAGACAAGAAAGGATCACAGAAAATCTCCAGAAACAATGACAAAACAAGTAATAAAATGGCAATAGATACATATCTATTAATAATTACTTTGAATGTAAATGGACTAAATGCTCCAATCAAAAAACATAGAGTGTTGGAATGGATTAAAAAAAACAAAAACAAGATCCATCTATATACTGCCTACAAGAGACTCATTTTATTATTATTTTTTTTTTATTTTTTTTATTGTTATGTTAAGAGACTCATTTTAGACCTAGAGACTCCTGCAGATTGAAGGTGAGGGGGTAGAGAAACATCACAGAAACGAATGTCAAAAGAAGGCTGAATTAGCAATACAAAGATCTTTGATTCAGGAGAGATGGCCTAGATGTACTCAAACTTTGTTTAACTTGAGGAAGTCAGGGCTATTAACTATCTAGGTTCAATGAATGCTGTTGTTAGTGTACATTTTATACAGCCAGTTACTTAACCTGTCCCCTAAAGCTATTAAAGATGCACCTTTTAGAAATTACATTTAAGCCTAAATCAAGAAAAATGATGAAATGATTGAGTTTTGATTGGACATATAACTACCAACTCCTTCAGAAAAAGTTACATAGTAAATGAATCTGATTGGACAAACTTCTGCCACTTTCCCACTTTTAGAAATTTCTCCTTCTCCCAGACTCATCCAAGCCCAGTGTTAACTTAACAGCCTAGCTTCTCAGTTGTCTCTTCCCTTTTTACCAATGCTCCATCTCCAAGACTTACTAAAACTTTCTTGTCCTGTATTCTGTTCTTCTAGACCCTGCTGTCTGTAAAATGAATGGATAATACATTTTTAAACTTTTATTCCACTCCCTTTGTTCTTAAAAAGCACTCAGAGCAGTTGTGGTGGAAATTTGAGGAGCCAAGGTACAAGAGCTGAATATTAAAGGCCATTGGTTCTTTGTTTAGTATAAACAGATGGAAGTAGAACTAAGCTTATAAGGATTAAACTAGACAGGTATGTGTATGTGTGTGTGTGTGTGTGTGTGTGTGGGTGTGAGAGAGAGAGAGAGATATTTGGGGAGGAGAGGTTTATATATAAGTGGATATAATAATCTTGAAATCTAATAGTAGATAGTGAATACTGCTTTTGTGAATATCTAGAATGTATATTAGTTAAGTTGTTTATTTTCTTGTAAGAGTTAAGATCTGTTTTTATTTTCATACTTTGGGGCATGAAAATATAGGGAAAAAAAATCCAGTATCTGAAAAATTTATTTCACTCAGACACACATATATACACATATGTATACACACATACATACAAACGAATATGCACATTATATATTCCTGTGAGAATCCAGAAATACTCCGTTGGCCTAAAGACAGATGCTAGCAGTCTAGAGAAAGAATCATATCTCTGTAGATGGTGTTCTAGAAGCAGTCTCCTTACCAAGGAGTAGCAGAAGCTGTCTTCCAGTCCCTCATGCTCTTGTTGTCCTGACCACTGTGTCAGGACAAGGAACATCTTTCTGAGAGTTCAGAGAAGCTGCCAGAGAAGCTACCAGAGAAGCTGCTCCAAGGGAGTGGAGGTATTTACAATGGACTCTTCCCTGACCTTTGAGAATCCTGTCTTTCTCAACTCTCTCAGAATGTGTTGAAAATACAGTTAGTACTTTAAGAATTAATATTAGTTTGAAAAACCTAGAAGGCAACAGGGACAAATAGAAGTCCAATATATAAAACAATCAAGGAAAAGAGCAAGAAACATTGACTGGACTAATTTGTTCTTGAAATGAAAAGGCAAATCTGTGAAATGTTAGAGATGACACTAAAAAAAAGTCTGCTGTTAACCGGCTAGTTAATGTTCCTGAGCCTGGATTTTCTTCCAAAATAAAGAGATTTGACAGTGTAAGTGTTGAAATCTCTTTCTTGTAGCATAATTTTTGATAACAGAACATTGAATCAGGTGATTTGAAACTTACAAAACCATTTATCTCACCACTTTCCTTTATTTTCTCTGGTAAATCCTGGCTTATCCTTATTTCAGCATTTTCTTATATGCTAAGAAATTTATAACAAGTTCTGGTTTGGCTTCCATCTGCCCAAGTTCTCTCTAAATATTTTTTTCCCCCAAAGTTGAATATATTAGAGCCTTCTAATACACTTAAAATAAATGGCATGGTTAGAAAAAAAAAGTATTAATTGCCTCTGGAATGCTTGTCTTAGAATTGTTTTCATTACTAAAGCCTTACTGGAATTTGTACGTATGTAAAGGAGCATAATAAAGCATTTGGAATTTACTGATGATTTTACTTTATTTAGTTTGCAAAATGCATCCTTAAGTGAGCCTGGAGCCTCATTTAATGTGGGATCCTATTCTAAGTGAATGGAAAATGCAAGGGAAAAATTAAATAAAAGAACAATATAATCAGCTGAAACCAAAATAGATGGGAATTGGGATTGAGACTGTGAGTATAAAGAGGGGTGAGCAAAAGATTGAGGGTAAATAAGCACCAAAAGCATTTACTAGCCCACATTATTTATTTATTTTTCCTGGCCAATCTGCCTTTCTGTGGGGTCATGGGTAATAAAAGAAATAAAATCAGTAGGTCCTGTTTCCCAGGCAGTAATTCAAAAGTGGCACAATCAGTTAATATTAGGCAACTGTGGTTGGCATGGAATGTAGTAATAATGTAGTAAGCTGGAAGGGGCCTTAGGAAGGGAGTCGTGCCCAAGATAAACCCAGACAAGCAACCAGTGACCAACAAAGCTTCCAACCAGGGTTTCTGATTAAATCCAGTGTCATTTTCACCATGCTGCTCAACTGAGAAAAAATAAATAAAATTAATTTGCAAGATAACTCAAAGAAAACAGTAAAACTTATAATAAACAATGGAAATAGCTCAAAAGTAGAAGTCTGTGAAATAAAATGGGCTAATTGACAAAATAAATTTTTTCCTAAGCTCAGATCTATTATTAATGGGATTAGATCTGGTCCTTAACCACCTCTCCCCAAACGTTCTCAAAAAAGCAAATTATGTTGAACCTCCTTACTTTTGCCCCAGAACAGTCTTAGTCTTTCTTCTGGCAGTCTGTTCTGTCTTCTCGCTTATATTCCATGTTATAGCCCCACTATTACTAGAGGACCCAGATCATCCTGCTCTTGAACTGTGGCTTGGTCACCTTTTAGTTGTGTTCTTGGGTAAGTTGCTTAGTTTCTTAAGCTTTTATATTCTCATCTCTAAAATGGGTAGTAATATCCACTTCATAGAGTTTTTATAAAAAGTAAATGATGCAGTGCTTGTGGTATTTGTAATATACTAGTCTTGCACATAATAAGTATTTAATACATGGCAGCTACTGTGAATTTGTCATTAGCTGCTTGACTTTTATCCCATTAACTGCATATATTGAATTCACTTCACTTAGACTGTTCTCTCTGATCTGTTTTTGTGTTTTTGTTTTTGTCCAAGTTGCTCCCTAACATTAAACATTTGTTGAACAAATAAAACTCTTGCTATGGACCAGAACTGGCCTCAAACCAAAAGCTTTCTGAATTTTTTTCTTCCTTACTGTAGCCCAGCTAACATTAAAGTCCCATTTCAGTTTTACTTTATACATGAACTTTTCCCAGATGTCCTAAGGAACACCAAAATTTCTTTCCAAACTCATTGTCTGTGTTACAAAAGTAAAACTTTATTGCTTTATTTACCAATTTTTTTATCTTTACCTATTTTTTCCCTCCCATATAATAAACTTCTGGGACAGAAACTTTCCTATCACCCAGCACAATGGTGGGCCCAGGATGGGAAAACATCAATACTTGAGTGAATAATCAATTTATTTCCAAACTGACTAGACTGGATAATCTGGACCATAATTGTACATACCTGATTTCTTAGACTCCTGGCTTCTCCATACAAAGCTCTTCCAAATGTCAGATTGCATTTTGGCAGAAAGTAGCTGTACTTAGCTGAATTATTGTCCTTATTAAAAAACACTATGAGATACAAAGATTTAACTCCCATTTTGAAATGTGCTAGTCAGTTTTCTATAAGAAAAAATAATGGAAGTGTTGAAAAACAGTATATAACACATCATACATGCTTTATGTATCTAGTTAGCCTTCTACATCTTGGGTATCTGTATCAATCTATCTACCTACCGATCTAACTTTGCATGAGGGAAAACCACAGGAAGATGTAGACCTGTTTTTAAAGATCTGTAGCTAAGGGAAGCATCCAGCTCTTACATGTGTTGACTAGTTTCTAATGGACCAAATCATTCTTAAAGTAACTCCTTCAGAGCTCACTGAAGTGCTAGAAGCTGCTAAAAATGATTTCCAGTTTTCTAAAAAAAAAAAATATATATATATATTTGTTGCATTCAGATTTAGATAGAAGCATCATAAGTGGGAATTTCTTCTCCTTGGACCAGACCCAAGGCTAAGAAAATAATTCTGCTCCTTTCCTTCCTTTCTTATTTCTCTTTCTTTCTCTTTCTTTCTTTCTTTCTTTCTTTCTTTCTTTCTTTCTTTCTTTCTTTCTTTCTTTCTTTCTTTCTTTCTTTCTTTCTTTCTTTCTTTCTTTCTTTCTTTCTTTCTTTCTTTCTTTCTTTCTTTCTTTCTTTCTTTCTTTTTCTGACAATTCTGAAGTTAATGGTATACTTCTTGCAGTTGTGGGCAAGTCAGGTTTCATGTTAGAATACTTCAAATATTATAATAGGGTCCACTAACTATCCTTTTTTTCCATGGAACTAAACTGTTATGTTCCACAGAATTTTATTGAAACCGGAATTTATGAGTCACATTTGAATTCATAGCTTTAAAATACATTGCAACCCTCTATTATTTTTTTTAACCCATCTTCTCATAAAACAACCCTGGTTAGCCACTTTAATGAGCAATTTTGTCCCTACTTTTATTTCTTAATGAACTTTTCCCCTCTGGCTGAATCCTAGTCTCGTAGTTTATTTTCATTGCTATAGTGACATCAGTCAGGGACAGCTCTGTAAAATTAATCATCACATTAGACCAGGCTTCAGCAAGAATTCTTTTTTGAAGCAAAAGGAAGTTCCATAATCCCACTAGTATATCCTCCTCTGGTGTTATATTTCTTTCTTTTTTTTTTTTTCCACGCTAAAGATTAGGTTCCATGAATCAATCAATCGAATACAGCAAGTTTGGGACAGAGTAGAAAATAGAATGACTTTCTAACAAGCCAAAGGTATGAGAGAATTACTTCCCTTCTTGTTTATATTATGGTTAGTTATAAATTTATCATAAATTATTGCTGAATTAGGTTACTAAGTATTTTAAATGAAAGCATTCAAGTTATTTATGATTTGTCTAACTTCTCAAGTAAATATATATAATAAATCAAGATGCTGGTTCAAAGACTTAATGAGGGTAAGCATGTTGGTTGACCACTCAAGCTTTCCTTAACCATAGCTGAATCACAAATTCCAGCAGACATGACTCAAATAAATGATCACTCTTTAGAGACCTGGCCTTGCGATAGTTGCCTTTGTGGAACACTTATCAACTCTGTCCCCAAGGGGTAAGGCTGTGATTCCTAATGAAACGTTTATGCAATTCAGATGAATTTGAGGTGAGCTTTTGAAGAGGTTAAGAGGGTCTGTAAGCTAATAATCAAGCCTGACTGTTCAACAGTAAGTTATTAAGTTGGGTGTCTAGTATCCAGTGGATTAAACAAATCCATTTTATTTAGGGTGGAGGAATTTGGGCAGTGAAAAAATTTTTCTTATACTCTCTGCTTTCATATGGCTCCTATTTATTTCATTGCTTGATTGGTCGTACTGTTAATATACGTACATTATAGCATTGTTATTATTCTAAAGAGACCATTGGTTTAGTTATTTACTTCTTCTGTGCAACAATTCGAGTTTCTAGTAGGAACATCTTCTCTGTAATAAACTCTGACCTTTGGTCCCCACCCTCCTGGGCATTAACCCTAGATTCTGTGTGCCAAAAGTGTTCAAGGCCTCAGAAAATCAGAGACTCCAAGGAATTCAATGATTTGCAGAAGATCTCTGGCTGACTGGTTCTAGAACTTCATTCTCTTCATTCTCAGGGCAACTTTTTATGAACTTTCATTATAATCTCTCCTGTGTTTATTGCTCAATGATGGGGAAATATATATATATATATTATATATATATATATAATTTAATTTGGGGATATGTGCAACAATGGCAAATTTGAAATTTCCTCACATCTCTCTGAACCCTAGCCTGATCCACAAACTGAATAGGTCACCAGATATGTATAATTTAATTGTAAAACCACAAACAAACAAAAATCTTGTCTATTCAGACCTAAGTCTCTCTCTCTCTTTTTTTTTCTCCTATAGCCTTTGAATTATGTTAAATAGTTCAGGCAAGGTAGATATATCAGCACTAGCAACAGTAATTTACAAAATCCTGGGAATAAACTTTTAATCAGGAAAGTAAGTTTTATTAGCAGGGTGGACAGTGAGTAAATGCCAGGAAGGAAGGGTAAACTGGGTGTCAAAGAGAAATTCTCCCTTCCCTGTCACTCTGGATCATTTAAGTCTGGGGAAACCATCATAACCTACTTTTTTAACATATTTTTAACGGTTGCACATGCTGACAAAAGATGCTGGCATCAGGATCCACTTCCCCCTCTCCCCCAAATACTCTGGTCCTAGCAAATAAATCAACATTCCCATCCTGACTTGTTTCTTTGGCCTGAAAGGGAGGGGGGGTAGTCGACTTGCAAGTGTAAATAGAAAGTAAAGGAAGAGGAGGAAGAGGGGGAAGAGAGAGGCATTTGCCAGCACCTCACTTTGAACTGTGTCTTGATATTCCTTATCTAGATAATGATCATTGCTGTTCATTGATGGGACCTTTCAGTAGCCTCTCGAAACCTCTGCTTACTATGCTCCCCCTGGGTCAGAAAGTTTTTGTAAAGTACACTGAGTTAAAATATTGGAGTGTACTTTTGAGTCACCAGTTACTGAAACTACCCAACTATAGGACAGTTGATTCTTTTAAATTCCCAAATTTTTAAAGAATAATTTTAAAGATGCAGCAGTGTTGAAAAGAACTTTATGGTAAACACCCATATAGTCACTTCCTAGATACAACTAATGACAGATTGTTATATTTGCTTTATTGCATACTCATCTTTCTATTCATTACCCGTTCCATAATCTTACCTCAAATTATGCATTTCAAGTTAAATTACAGACGTCAGATCAGTTTTTCGTAAATATTTCATTGGGCATATTATTAACAGGGGTTCAATAATTGGAGTTTTTCTCATGATGTAAAATTTACGTACAACAAAATACATAAATCTTATGTAAATATACTATAAATTTTGGTAAATGCATACATCTATGTAATCTAAACCACTAGTAAAACATAATACTGGGGATGCCTTGTCTGGCTCAATCAGAAGATCATGTGACTCTTGATCTCAGGGTTGTGAGTTCAAGCCACGTTGGGTGTAGAGTTTACTAAAAAACAAACAAACAAACAATAGCATATTTCCATCTCCCTAGAAAGGTCTCTCATATGTCTTCCCAATCCCTGCTGTTAAACTCCCAATGGGAACCACTGTTTGAATTTTTCCTCTGAGTAGCCTTTTGCAGTTTTAGAATTTCATATAGTTGGACTTATGTGACATAATGCTCATTGATATACATTTTCCTTAACTCAGAATAGTATTTTTGAGATTTATTCGTGTTTTGTATGTACTAGACTTTTCCTTTTTTTTTTCTCCCTGCTAAGTAATATTCTACTGTATGAATATACCATAGTAGCTTACTCATTCTCCTATTGGTGGTCACCTGGGCACTCTCCAGTTTTTGACAATTATGAATAAAGCTGCTATAAATATTCTTATACAAGTTTTTTGTTAATGTTTTCATTTCTCTAGAGTAAATGCCTGGGAATTGAATTGCTGGTCATCAGCTATGGATAGGTTTAATTTATAAGAAACTGCCAGATTTTTTTCTCCAAAATGGTTGTTGGCATTGTCATCTATAATACATGAGTTTCAATTTCTCCACATCCTTACTATATTTGGAGTTTTCACTCTCTTCAATTTTAGCCATCCTGGGGGTGGTATGTATTGGTATTTTATTGTAGTGTAGAAAGAAACTCTCTGGTAACAAATGACGTACAACATTTTTTCAAGTGCTGATTGGCTAATTTGTATAACTGTTCGAATGTTTTGCCCATTTATCATTGGGTTGTCTCTTTTGTAGAACTTCTATTTCCTCGATACTATTTTTTTTCAGATACATATTTTGTGAATTTTTTCTCACAGTCTGTACACTGATTATTTCATATAATGAGAAGGTTTTTTAAGTTTGGTAAAGACTAAATTAGCAATTATTTCTTTTTATGTTTATTGCTTTTTGCTATCTAAGAAATCTTTGCCTGTCTCCAAGTCATGAAGCTTTCTTCTTACGTTTTCCTTGAAAACCTTTATGGTTTTAGGTTTTAGGTTTCAATCTTTGTCCATCTCAAATTTGTTTTTGTGTATAAGTTAGGGGTTTGAGGTTCTTTTTTTCTGTATTAGTAACCAGTTATTTCAGCATTATTCGCTAAAAATACGTTTTTCTCTTTTGGATTGTTTTGTTACCTTGTCAAAAGAAAACTGTATAAATGTGAATTTATTTCTGGGCTCTCTTCTCCATTCATCTATTTGTCCATCCTTATGTCAGTGCCACTCTGTATCGATTCCTGTAGTTTTACAGCAAGCCTTGAGATCAGGTGGTATAAATTCTCAACTTTGTTCCTTTTTTCAGGATTGCTTAGACATTGTAAGTCCTTTGCACTTCATGTAGATTTTCAAATCAGCTTGTTAATTCCTACAAAAATCTCTAATGGGATTATAATTAGAAAATACTGAAACTATAGATCAATTTTGAGATAATAGACATTTAATTTTTTTTATTTTTAAATGCTTTTAACATTACAGGCAATTCACAGAAACATGGGAGAGTTCTCATATATCTTTCACCCAGCTTCTCCTAATGCTAACATCTTACATCACCCTAGTACCAATGATCAAAACCAGGAAATTAACATTGGCACAATGCTATTCAGTGATCTACATCTGAACAATATTGATCTGCCAGTCCAGGAACATGGTACATATCTTCATTTTTTTTGAGTTGTCTTTATATTCCATCAGTGATATTTTAATAGTTTTTAGTGTAGAAGGTCTTGAATATCTTTTGTTAAATGCATTCTTATTTCATATTTTTGACATTATTATAAATGGATTTTATGTCATATTTCAATTGTTTGCTGCTGGTTTATAGAAATATAATTGATTTTCTACATAAACAGTAATACCATCTTAGAATAAAAACAGTTCTACCCATTTCTTTCCCATTCTTGACTTATTCCTGATTTTAGGAGAAAGTGTAAAATATTTCACCATTAAGTGTGATGCTAGCCATAGATTTCATCGAAGATGACCTTTACCAGGCCAAGGAAATTCTTTTTTATTCCTAGTTAATACTTAGTTTTGCTTGTTTATTTGTTCTTAATGGACAGGTGGTGAATTTTGTTGAATGCTCTTCTCTTTCTACTGACATGATCATAGGGCTTTTCTCCTTTATTTCCTTAATATGATTTTCATGTGTTAAACCTCCCTGACATTTGTAGGATAAACCCTATTCAATCATGCTGTATTATCCTTTTTGTATATTGCTGGATTTAATTTGCTACTATTTTGTTAAGTACTTTTTGGATCTATGTTTATGAGGGATATTGACCTATAAATTCACTTTTTTTGCGATGCCTTCATCAAATTTTTATATTATGCTGGCCTCATAAAACAATTTAGGAGGTTTGTTCTTCACCTCTGTTGTCTGAAAGAATTTATATAAGACTGGTATTGTTTCTTCCTTAAATAACTGATAGAATTTATTGTTGACATCAGCTAATTTTAGAGTTTTTTTGGTAAGATTCAGAAAAATATATAGTGCATTCAGTTTCTTCAGAATATATAGGGCTAATTTCTTATTTGTCTCTGGGTTAGTATTTTTCAAGGATTTTTTTCCCCTTTTGTGTGAATTATGAAATTTATTGCCATAAAATTGTTCTAATTCTGGGTGGATTTATTGCCTTCTAGTAATCAGATCTGGAGGGTTTGGGAAGAGGCAGTGGTAAAAGTAGACAAAATGCTTCTCCTTAGCCCCCCATGAGGCTAGTTCCATGTGCCTGACATTATTGCTACTTAATATCTTGCTGGAACAATTCTCATAGGCCATTTTTCCATCCTGTAATACTAGTTTCTGCCCAGAACACTCTCCCACTCCTCTTCCAGATAAAGGGCAGAGATGGTCGGCAAATCTTACAGAATTTCACCAGGGAGCTTCCTGCTCTGTGGCTACTATGTCATCTCTGGTACCCTATCTGCTTTTTCTCTCTAGGCCACCGTCTTTAGCAATTCTTATAATAATATTTATTTTCTTATTTGTCTTTCTGATAGTTCTGGATCAGGATTATTCCTCATTTCCTCATCTACCTTTTAGCTGGGGAAGACACAGCGTGAGATCTTATCATTTGTCCTCATTTATTACCTCAGCATGGGGGAAGGTGAGGCATGCATTCAAGAACTAATATTGTGGGAATGTTATTGAGCATTTGCTGAGCTCAGTATTTTCCCTTATCCTTTTTCCCCCCTAAATGCTTCCTTCCCCTTCCTGAATGTTTTCGGAGAAGCAGAAGTAGAATTTTGCTTTCTTCCCTGGAAATTTATTGTGGCACATATCACTACTGTTCACTGTGTAGCTCTTCTCTACTTCTGAGCACATGGATACATTGTATTTCCCATTTCTTTGCAGGTAGATAGGGCCAAATGCCTTAATTTGACCAGTAAAATATTAGCAGAAATAATGTGTGCTGCTTCTGGGTGGAAGTGTTTAATTGCTGGTTCTTAATTATCCAGTCCTTCCCTCCCCTGCTGCAACAAGTAAGAGAGCATGTGTTGATATATAGGTTTACAGGATGGAAGCAGTGGGAATGCTAACCTGACCTGTAGAGAAGAGCTGCCCTGGGGCATCAGCTAATTTGGAACAGACTATATGAGTGAGTAATGAACATTTTTTAAATTTAGGGGCTACTCTGACAAAACCTGGTTTATCTTGACTGACACGATCCTACTCTTTTACACTGAGGTGCCAATTTTTAAAGATAGGTTTCTCACATGTGCCATTTCTGTTGTTTTGGTGCTGCCAATGGATTATTTGCCATTACATTTACTTCCTTTCACTATGTTTGTCTTTGGAAGTGAGATCCTGTGCGTCACTCTGACACTTACCCCGGATATCACAATATTAGCACATAAGATAGTCCAAAATTTTCAATTTTAAAGATTAAAGAAAAAGCTAACTTTATTCACTGGGAAAGATTTTTTTTCCTTGACACCACAGTGGACATCAATGCACCCCTTTCTGTCAGCTATCCCAACACACCAAAAAAGTTTTCATTCAACACTCAACTCATATACAAAAAATTAAAATAAGGAACAAAGGAGTGAGAACATGTTTGGGGAGAAAGAGAATGGTTTATTTTGAACTTAAAGTTTGAGGTGCACGCAGAACATTAGCATAAAAGTATCAGTTTGTAAATTGAGAAAAAAATGACTTGAAGTATAGATTGAAGGATCAGGAATATAGAGATGGCACTTGAAAATATGAGACTTAATAAGATGCTTTAGATAAAGCTTATAATAAGAGAAAAGAATAAATAAAAGAATAAATATCTAGAAATTACCCTTACGAGGACCTACAGAGAAGGAGTCAGCCAAGAATTTGCGAAAGCAGGAGGAGAACCAGAGAGAATTAAAAAAAAAAAATGGTGAAGAGAGTTTTAAGATGGAGGGGATGATATAGACTATCAATAGGTGAAATGAGTTTGATTAGAATGAGGACCAAAGGGGGGCCTGCGTGCCTCAGTAGGTTAAGCGTATGCCTCTGGCTCAAGTCATGATCCCAGTCCTGGGATCGAGTCCCACATCAGGGAGCCCACTTCTCCCTCTCCTGCTTCCCCTGCTTGTGCCCCCCACCCCCGTCAAATAAATAAATAAAATCTGTATTTTTTTTTTAAAAAAAGAATGAGGACCAAAGCTATATGTATTTGGCTATTAATGGCAAGAGCTATTTCAGAAGAATGATGAAAACAGAACCTAGAGTCTAACTCCTGATATTACTTTAAAAGCATGTGCAAACTCTAATCCATGGTTTTCGTAGTCATTTATAAAAGATCTTGCAGTATGGCCAGGAACAAGCATATTAAAGGCTCTACATCTATACTGATCATATAGTCCCAAATCAACTATCAATTCGGTTGAATGCCTTCTATGTTCCAGGCATTGTTTTAGGCCCTGGGGTTGCAGCAAGTAATGGAACAAAGTCCCTGTGCTCATGGAGCTCTCATCCTAGTCATAGACTGAAAGATGAAGATTAACCTAAATGACATCATTTGGAAATATTGAAAAGGGAAACATTTTATACCTAAAAGCATAGAATATAAAGCAGCATTATTTTAAAAAACTGTCAAGGGGTGCCTGGGTGGCTCAGTCATTAAGTGTCTGCCTTCGGCTCAGGTCATGATCCCAGGGTCCTGGGATCGAACCCCGCATCGGGCTCCCTGCTCAGCGGGAAGCCTGCTTCTCCTTCTCCCACTCCCCCTGCTTATGTTCCCTCTCTCACTGTGTCTCTCGCTGTCAAATAAATAAATAAAATCTTTAAAAATAAAAAATAAAAAAATAAAAAATAAAAAATAAAAAAAATAAAAACTGTCAAATCACATTCATACATACACTAAAACAATCATTTGGGTGATTTTCCAGACGTAAATACTTATTTTGGAAGATAAAATATACATTGACTATCTTATTTAGTCATCAGGTGAAATCAGTATTTTTCTAATGATGTTAGACTCATGCACAAAACAAATCTGTTAACTGGCATTTGAAGTCCTTCTAACTATCTATCCCAACTATCCAAACAAACAAAACCATAGAGGAAAAAGCAACAAAAATAAAATCCAGTGGTAATTGCCAAGGTGGTACAACTATGTTACCATTGCAAGGTTATACAACCAATGTAATGCCCATTGTGTTTCTGAGCAATGTCTCATCAACTAATAGAGCTATCAAGAACATGTCAAAGAAGTCATCTTCCAGAGATCAACTTTTGAAAATATAAGTCATTTTATCTGCCTTTACCATGTTTCAATTATCCCCTATTCATTTATAATTATTCCAGTAGCCTTCAACTATTCACTTGTATATTCTACATCATCACAAAGAATGACATCTTAACATGTTACTATGGAAACAAATTTTTCATCGAAAATATATTTATTGCTAGGTCACCTGTGGGATTTAGGAAGAATTTTTTAAAAAATTAAGTCAATGTATTTACTACTATGTAGACACTTTATGATAAATCACACTGAGGCAGTGAAATAAATCAGATCATTGTTAGCTAACAAAGAAGATGCAACTTTTTGAAAATATGTATGAAAAACATTTCATCAAGGTTCTCAAGATATATATCCCATTCCATATGATATCTTTATTAATATGAAACACTGGCAACACACTTTATGGAGTAAATGTTCATTATACAATTGAATCTGTAGATCTCATATCCTAAGACTTCATTTCAACCTCTTTCTTATGCCATTACATTCTAGTAATTAATAACAATTTGGGTAGAGATCAGGGAGGAAATTGTGGCCACGTTAAATTACTCTGTGCACTCGTTAGGAAATAAAGATTAGGTAACTTTTACTTATTTTATTTATTTTTTATTTTATTTATTTTAGCATTTTGAAAATTTTTTTTATTATGTTAGTCACTATACAGTGCATCATTAGTTTTTGATGTAGTGTTCCATAATTCATTGTTTACGTATAACACCCAGTGCTCATCACAACACGTGCCCTCCTCAATACCCATCACCCTGTTACTCTCACCCCCCCAACCCCCTCCCCTCTGAAACTCTCAGTTTGTTTCCCGTGGTCCATAGTCTCTCATGGTTCGTCTCCCTCTCTGATTTCTCCCCCTTCAGATTTCCCTCCCTTCCCCTATGGTCATCCGTGCTATTGCTTATGTTCCACATATGAGTGAAACCATATGATAATTGTCTTTCTCTGATTGACTTATTTCACTTAGCATAATCCCCTCCAGTTCTATACATGTTGATGCAAATGGTGAGTATTCATCCTTTCTGATGGCTGAATAATATTCCATTGTATATATGGACCACATCTTCTTTATCTATTCATCTGTTAAAGGGCATCTCGGCTCCTTCCACAGTTTGGTTATTGTGGACATTGCTGCTATGAACATTGGGGTGCATGTGCCCCTTCTTTTCACTACATCTGTATCTTTGGGGTAAATACCTAGCAGTGCAATTGTTGGGTCGTAGGGTAGCTCTATTTTTAACATCTTGAGGAAACTCCATACTGTTTTCCAGAGTGGCTGTACCAGCTTGCATTCCCACCAACAGTGTAAGAGGGTTCCCCTTGCTCCACATCCTCGCCAACATTTGTTGTTCCCTGTTTTGTTAATTTTTGCCATTCTAACTCCTGTAAGGTGGTATCTCATTGTGGTTTTGATTTGTATTACCCTGATGCCTAGTGATATTGAGCATTTTTTCATGTGTCTCTTAGCCATTTGGATGTCTTCTTTGGAGAAGTGTCTGTTCATGTCTTCTGCCCATTTTTTTGACTGGGTTATTTGTTTTTTGGGTGTTGAGTTTTAGAAGTTCTTTATAGATCTTGGGTATCAGCCCTTTATCTGTAATGTCATTTGCAAATATCTTCTCCCATTCCATGGGTTGCCTCTTAGTTTTGTTGACTGTTTCCTTTGCTGTGCAGAAGCTTTTTATCTTGATAAAGTCCCAAAAGTTCATTTTCACTTTTGTTCCCCTTGCCTTTGGAGACGTGTCTTGAAAGAAGGTGTGGCCAATGTCGAAGAGGTTACTGCCTATTTTCTCCTCTAGGATTTTGATGGATTCCTGTCTCACATTTAGGTCTTTCATCCATTTTGAGTTTATCTTTGTGTATGGTATAAGGGAATGGTCCAGTTTCATTCTTCTATATATAGCTGTCCAGTTTTCCCAGCACCGTTTATTGAAGAGACTGCCTTTTTTCCATTGGATATTTTTTTCTGTTTTGCCAAAGATTAGTTGAACATAGAGTTGAGGGTCCATTTCTGGATTCTCTATTCTGTTCCATTGGTCTATGTGTCTGTTTTTGTGCCAATACCATGCTGTCTTGGTGATCACAGCTTTGTAATATAGCTTGAAGTCAGGCAACATGATGCCCCAGCTTTGTTTTTCTTTTTCATCATTCCCTTGGTGATTCAGAGTCTTTTCTGGTTCCATACCAATTTTAGGATTGTTTGATCCAGCTCCTTGAAAAATGCCAATGGTATTTTAATAGGGATGGCATTGAAAGCGTAAACTGCTCTGGGCGGGATAGACATTTTAACAATGTTTATTCTTCCAATCCATGTTTTTCCATCTTTTTGTGTCTTCTTCAATTTCTTTCATGACTGTTTTGTAGTTTCTAGAGTATAGATCCTTTATCTTTTTGGTTAGGTTTATTCTAAGGTATCTTATGGTTTTTGTTGCTATTGTAAATGGAATCGATTCCTTAATTTCTCTTTCTACAGTTACATTGTTAGTGTACAGAAAAGCAACTGATTTCTGTGCATTGATTTTGTATCTTGCCACATTTCCGAATTGCTGTATGAGTTCTAGTAATTTGGGGGTGGAGTCTTTTGGGTTTTCCACATAAAGTATCATGTCATCTGTGAAGAGAGTTTGACTTATTCTTTGCCAATTTGAATACCTTTTATTTCTTTTTGTTGTCTGATTGCTGAGGCTAGGACTTCTAGCACTATGTTGAACAAAAAAGGGAAGTGGTGAGCGGCATCCTTGTTTTGTTCCTGACCTTAAGGGAAAAGCTCTCAGCTTTTCCCCATTGAGAATGATATTCCTTGTGGGCTTTTCATAGATGGTTTTTATGATATTGAGGAATATTCCCTCTATCCCTATACTCTGGAGAGTTTTAATCAGGAACGGATGTTGTATTTTGTCAAATGCTTTTTCTGCATCAATTGAGAGGATCATATGGTTCTTGTCTTTTCTTTTATTAATGTGCTCTATCACATTGATTGATTTGTGAATGTTGAACCACCCTTGTATCCCAGGAATAAATCCCACTTGGTCATGGTGAATAATCCTTTTAATGTACTGTTGGATCCTATTGCTAGGATCTTGTTGAGTATTTTGACATCCATGTTCATTAGGGATATTGGTCTCCTTTTTGATGGGGTCTTTACCTGGTTTTATGATCAGGGTAATGCTGGCCTCATAGAAGGAGTTTGGAAGTTTTCCTTCTGTTTCTATTTTTTTGAAACAGCTTCAGTAGAATAGGTATTATTTCTTCTTTAAATGTTTGGTAGAATTCCCCTGGGAAGCCATTTGGCCCTGGGCTTTTGTTTTCTGGAAGGTTTTTGATTACTATTTCAATTTCGTTACCGGTTATTGGTCTATTCAGATGGTCTGTGTCTTCATGTTTCAGTCTTGGTAGTTTATAAGTTCCCAGGAAGGCAACCATTTCTTCCAGGTGGCTTAATTTGTTGGCATATAGTTGCTGATAATAATTTCTAATAATTTTTTCTAATTTTTTGGTCTTAGTCATGATCTCTCCCCTTTCATTCATGATTTTATTAATTTGGGTCCTTTCTCTTTTCTTTTGGATAAGTCTGGCCAGTGGTTTATCGATCTTATTAATTCTTTCAAAGAACCAGCTTCTAGTTTCATTGATCTGTTCTTCTGTTTTTCTGGTTTCTATTTCATTGATCTCTGCTCTAATCTTTATTATTTCTCTTCTCCTGCTTGTTTTAGGTTTTATTTGTTCTTTCTCCAGCTCCTTTAGGTGTAAGGTTAGCTTGTGCATTTGGGATTTTTCTAATTTTCTGAGAGAGGCTTGGATGGTTATGTATTTCCCTCTTAGGACCAGCTTTGCAGTATCCCATAGGTTTTGAACTGAAGTGTTTTTGTTCTCATTAGTTTCCATGAATTGTTTAAGTTCTTCTTTAATTTCCTGGTTGACCCAATCATTCTTTAGCAGGATGCTCTTTAACTTCCAAATGTTTGAATTCCTTCTAAATTTTTTCTTGTGGTTGAGTTCCAGTTTCAAGGCATTGTGGTCTGATAACATGCAGGGAATAATCTCAATCTTTTGGTATTGGCTGAGACCTGATTTGTGACCCAGTATGTGATCTATTTTAGAAAAAGTTCTGTGTGCATTTGAGAATAATAAGTATTCTGTGTTTTAGGGTGGAATGTTCTGTATATATCCACAAAGTCCATCTGGTCCAATGTGTCATTCAAAGCTCTTGTTTCTTTGTTGATCTTCTGCTTAGATGATCTGTCCAATGCTGAGTGTGAAGTGTTAAAATCTCCTACTATTAATGTATTATTGTTGATCTGATTCTTTATTTTGGTTAACAGCTGGCTTATGTAGTTGGCTGCTTCCATGTTGGAGGCATAGATATTTATAATTGTTAGATTTTCTGGTTGGATAGACCCTTTAAGAATGATATAGTGTCCCTCTGGATCTCTTAATACAGTCTTTCGTTTAAATTCTAATTTGTCTGATACAAGAATTGCTACGCCAGCTTTTTTTTTGAGGTCCATTGGCATGAAAAATGTTTCTCCATCCCCTCACTTCAGTCTGGAGGTGCCTTTGGGTTCAAAATGAGTCTCTTGTAGACAGCATATGGATGGGTCCTGTCTGTGTATCCAGTCTGCAACCCTTTGCTGTTACATGGGAGCATTTAGGCCATTCATGTTGAGAGTAATTACTGAAAGATATGTATTTATTGCCATCCCATTGTCTGTATAGTCCCTGTTTCTGTGGATTGTCTCTGTAAATTCCTGGTTTATATTACTCTTGGGGTCTTTCTTCTTTTATAGAATCCCCCTTAGTATTTCTTGTGGGGCTGGCTTGGTGGTCACATATTCTTTCAGTTTTTGCCAGTCCTGGAAGCTCTTTATCTCTCCATCCATTCTGAATGACAGCCTTGCTGGATAAAATATTCTTGGCTGCATGTTCTTCTCATTTAGTACCCTAAATATGTCTTGCCAGGCCTTTCTGGCTTGCCAGGTCCCTGTGGACAGGTCTGATGTTATTCTGATGTTCCTCCCTCCGTATGTAAGAAATCTCTTCCCCCTGGCTGCTCTCAAGGTGGCTTCCTTGGTTCTGAGATTTGCAACTTTTACTATTATATGCCAGGGCGTTGGTCTGTTCTCTTTGATCTTGGGAGGGGTCTTCTCTGCCTTTTGGACGTGAATGCTTGTTTCCTTCCCCGGATTAGGGAAGTTCTCAGCTATGATTTGCTCAAATATACCTTCTAGTCCTCTCTCTCTCCACCCCCTCAGGAATCCCAATAATTCTGACATTGGAATGTTTCATGGCGTCGTTAATCTCTCTCAGTCTATTCTCATGGATTTTAAGCTGTTTTTTCCAGGCCGCCGCCTGTTCCTTCCTTTCTATCAGTTTATCTTGTAGATCACTAATTCGTTCTTCTGCCTCATTTACCCTAGCTGTGAGAGTATCCAGTTTAGACTGCATCTCATTTATAGCATTTTTAAGTTCGACCTGATTAGCTCTCATTTCTGCCCTTAGAGATTCTATATTGCTGCTAATGGTTTTCTCAAGCCTAGCTATTGACTTCATAACTGCTACCCTGAAGTCTATCTCTGACATCTTGCTTATATCCATATCCATTTGGTCTGTGGGAGAGGCCATTTTCTCTGGTTCTTTTCTTTGTTGGGAGTTCCTCCTATTCATTCTGTTGAGGGGTCATTGAGGGAATGTACAGAGTCCAAAATATCAACCACAATCCAGACAAGATGCACCCTGAAAAAATCCGGAGTGGTCAGAAGTCACCACCGAAAAAACAAAGGCAAAATGAAACCCAAGAATAAAATTTATAAAATTAAAAAGAAATTAAAAATTAAAAAGAAGAAAAGAAAGAAAAAAAGGGGGAGGCCTGAAGGGAAGGGGGGCTATAATCTCTCAGTGTGAACAAGGTAGGGTGTTTCAGTTCTTCTGGGGTATATTTTATTCTGTTAGAGGACACTACTTGTTAGGGTTACAGGGAAAATAAAACTGGGATATATATATAAAGGTAATACTGAATAGGGAAAAAAAGGACTACATTGATGCTTATATCTATATAAAAAAATGTACATAGGTGTGAAAAAGTACCTAGCGGCCCCAGGTTGGCCTGTGTGTGCCCCGCAGCTCCTGGATCCTGTTTGAGAGCTGTTATCAAGCCCTTCCCAGCCCGCTGCTAGGGCTCTGCAAGTTATGGGGTCCCTGGTGCAGGACGCTTTTGTGCTCCAGTGTTATATCACTTTCCAGGGGCCAGCTTATGGAGGCTCCCTCCCCCTTCTGTTTATCTTCTGATATCTGCCCGCAGAATCACAACTCCACTCTTCATACCTTGCAACCGGTGGAGAATTTCTGCTTGTAGAAATCCAGATATATATTCTTACATCTCAGACTGATTTTGTGGGTGTTCAGACTGGTTTGGTAGATATCCAGCTAAATTCAGGGGACCGGTTGAAACAGAGTCCCCTACTCCTCCACCATCTTGCCCCCCTCTGAGATTAGATAACTTTTAAAACATATTCCTGAAAATACATGTTTACCTATTGCCACTGACTTAGATCATGGAATATGAGAGCATTGTACTTATAAATGAGATTTCAATTTGACCTGAAGTTAATGAGTATCTACTTCAGAAAACTATGCTTAATATAGCTGTTCAAATTGGAGTAATAAATAAACTTACCTGAGTATGTTTATACCTTAAGAATGAAATCAATTAAATGTAAGCAATGTATCATCTGAAAACAACCCTAAGTTTTTCTTTTACTCTATGACAAATATATTTTAAGGTAAATACAGTAGACCCTTTACATTTGCAAAGGCTATCAGCTGAGACTTTGAAACATTGCAAATGTATGAATATGACTAAAGCACCAACATTACTAGAAACAATGCAGCTGGTCTTGCCCTGCTCCTGGATTTTTATTTGATTAAATTTATATTGCACAAAACAATGCTTTCTTGCACCTCGGCGTCCTGGAGATTTTATGGTAGAGTATATATAACTTAAAGCTAGCTGGGTTGCCATCAAATTCACATTGGTCTGCCCACGGCTACCTGATATCTTACCCTTACTTCTCATTCTTGGATATGAATCTTCTTGAAGGCATTTTTTTGCATTGTAGGCCAGTTTCGTCTGCTTTCAAGGCATTTTCCTTATTCTAATCTTTCTCCTCTGTGACTTTTCAGTTCTTGAGAAAATCCCTCTGTAGCAGTGTGGTCAGCTGATGCTGATTCTCCTATTAATTCACATTTATGAAAACAAACAAACTCCTCAAAATTAACAACCAATTTTTATTTGTGGCAAAGATTAATTTTGTAGACCATTGACTTCATCTCTTATTGCTTCACTTTACAGCTGCTTGACTTTTTTGCTTAATCACATACCCATATAGACTGTTTCATCCTGTGCACATGTACTCAAGCCACAGTCAACTGAAATTTCACCTTGACTAAGTTGTTATCCCTTATTTGATAAGGCATTTGTATGGATTAAAGCAGATTCCTGATTTAATCTTTCTTCTTGTGTATGTTTTTTGAACATGATAACTTGGAGAACTGTCATGGAGTTCAGCATTCTGTTCTTTATGGTTAGTTTATGAGTTCAGCATTCATTTCTTTCAAACACAAGCAACCCCCCTCCCCATTTTGTTTTCTATATACTTCTGACTGTAGCACTAAAACTGGACTTGGGGAATCAAGTAACTTTAAAACAAAACAAAACAACAACAACTTACTTGTATCAGTTCATGACGGTTTATGCTGTACTTGATGCCAGAACAGAGAAGCAAGGCCACATTAAGATATGGAGGATAGATAGCTGGCTAGGTTTACTCATTAGTCAAGTGAGTCTTTCATACCAATCAGTGAAGCATATATTATTTAAGGCAAAGCAAATCATCACTTGAGAGTTGGAGTAGTTATATGACTGCTAAACAAATATTTTAACTGAGGTGTTCATTTTAACTGGTCATGTATTCATTTCCCTGCACATCTTTTATATGACCAAGAATTTTTTCTACCAGCCACCCAATTCATCTGAAATTAAAATATAAATATATATGAGGACAATTACCACAATATAATAATATAAAAGAAAAATACCATCTTTGAGGTAGGGAATAGTATATACTAATTAATGAAGTTTTTTTTAGAAAACACCATTTATGTAAAGCAATTATCCAGAACAAGCAAGGTAGGGCTAGTGTTGTCAAAATTTCCTTTCAGGCATGCACAATTCTTTCTCCATCTATATTTATGGAGATACTGTGTTTTATGAAGCATGGCTCCTTAAGCCTGTAAATAGACCACTGAATATAGCAGCACATTGGGAAGGTTGTCTCAGAGAAATACGTAAGTCAGATGTTTCCAACAGTGTCACATTTGCAAGGCTTTCTAGTAAGGATGAAGATGGGAGATTTCAAGTCTAGTGATTCTGGTGGATTCAGAGGCACCCCTTAGATAGGGACCCACTGAGGACCTTCTAGTTTTGTATCCTAATAACAGCTTCTATAACATGCTCTTTAAGTGCCCATCAAAGTCCATGAACCACAGTAATAATGGACTTAATGTTATCATTTCTCCTAAGCCAATACTTGAGTAGGTTGGTCGGAAGGGGATTGGGAGTAATTATTATGGTGTTACTCTTGATTTCCATTTCTCTCTTCCATCTTCTTTATACCCTAAGATGCAATCACCAAAGGATAAATCTTAAGATGGGAAGTAATAATTACATTAAAAACAGTAGTTATCATTTATTCAGTACTTAGTATTCTTACAATGGCAAGTATATATAACACATATAAACTTACCAACAACCCTTTGAATTCAGGGTAGATACTATCATTATAGTATATGAGGGATCTGAGGCTTGAAGTGGTTAAGGAACTTGTCCAAATCACACAATATGGAATTCAGTTCTTGTCTCTGGAGTTCAAGTTCTAAACGACTGTGCTTACTTTTATCACTAGAATGGCCAATTATTAATGGCCAATTAATTAATGGCCAGTTATTTTATTTAGAAAAATAAAACCCTTCCAAGCAGCACTGAACCAAATATTCTTTTTTCTCTTCTTGTTATTCCTCCAACCCTAAACATAGTGATACATGTAAAATCGTACTCTAAATATTAACTTTTTATTTTATTTGTTCATTTCCTAATATAATTTAGCTTGATGTCCAGCCTACCCTTTTTTAAAAAAGTAACTACAGCGTACATATTCAAATCCCTCTGTTAATAGAACAACTTATTTGGATGTTTAAAAGAGTAATTTAAAATATTATTGTGAATAATAACACAATATAACATTACCATTTTATATTATTTATGATGGCATTTAAACTATGGTACTGCTATGTGACTATTGCCTCTTGTGTCCGTTGAACATAATTATTATAATGTAATTAGGCTTTTCTTTTAATGGTTGTTTATATCCTTAATTTTCCACATACTGTACAAATCTTATTTTTATAAGGTTAATTAGAATTACTCCGTCTAGAAGACCAGCATTTTTGCTATTTAGGATTTTTAACCAGATTATGATGAGTACTTCACATTTGCCTTTGAAATAACAGACAATCTTGTATGTCTTACATTGCCATATTTGAGCCTTAAGATTATAAGTAATACGTTAAGAAATAATCAAATAATCAGATGCCATACTCCAGCTTAATGCAGCAACTAGTGCATGACTCAATTAGTTTCTTGGGTTGTTGGTTGCATGGAAAAGACATTTAAAAATTATAGCTGGGTGTACTGAAAAAGAGTGGGCCAAAACTTCCGTGGTGAGATATACTTTAATGTTTTTTTATAGAAAGAAATAATTCTAAGTGATTTTTAAACAGCTTCACATTCAGAAACACACAGACACCTTTCCTTGATTTTCAGAACTGTAGAAATTATTTCAAGGGTACATTTATATCTTGGAATTTACATCGTCACATGAATTCATGGCCTTTTTTATGGGTTTCTGAAATAATCCTAAAAATGGTTTCCTTACCTGTTAGCAATACCCTCTACATTAATTCCATATTGCACGGCCAGATTAATCTCCTAAAATAGATCCTGTTTATGCTACTTCCCACCCCTGCTCAAAATCCTCAGTAGTTCCTGACTTAGTGCCAGATGAATGGCAGATTTCCTCTATCTGGCATTCTAATGATGGCATGATATGGCCACAACCTATCTCTTTCTTGCTCTGTTTCTCATCACTTTCCGACCCAGATCACTGAACATCCAGTTGATTATTTGCCATATTTGCATCTTTTTTACCTCTGCTCATGCTGCCACTTTTACCCCTTTCACTCTTAGAATTAGAAATTCTGTGAGTTCATAATGTTGAGTGAAATAAAGTAAATAGTCTCTACGAGAGATCAGCAAACCTTTCCTGTAAAGGGCCAGAGAGTCAATAGGTTAGGCTTTGCAGACTCTATGGTCTCTGTCACAACTGTTTAACTCTGCTGTAGTGCAAAAGCAGTTACAGACAGCACGTAAGATGAATGAGCCTGGCTGTGTTCCAGTGGAACTTGTTTATAGACGCTGGAATTTGCATTTCACGTAACTTTCCTGTGTCACAGAAATGGTATTCTTCTTTTTACTTTCTTTAATTATTTAAAAATGTAAAAAAAAAAAAAATTTAGTTCGTGGACTATGCAAAACCAAGTGGGGGTCAGATGTGGCTTCCAGGCCATAGTTTTCTGAACCTTTGTCAATACCCTGGGATACCATGTAGTCATTAAAGAGAATGGAGTAGGTCTGTATAAAGTAGTATGGAAGACATTGTTATTTATTAAACAAGGGCAGAATACTATTCTGACATGATAACTTTGGTAATTGTTTTATACTTTCCATATGCTATTAACTTTATCCTAGGAGAATAACTAAACACCTATGACAGGTGAGACAGAATGGGGAAGAAGAATTTTACTTTCATAGTATCCCTTTATAACCTCTTGGATTTTCTATCCTTGCTCATGTATTTTTTATTATTAGCAGCATTTAAAACATTCAGAGAACTTCTCTGTGGGATAGAGTTATGAATCATTTTGGTTTTTTTGCTCTTTATCCTTTTCTGTAATACAAATCCATTACTAGTACTTTTAAACTGCCTATTCTTCAACGTCAAGCAGAAAAGTCATTTTTTCCCTTTTCCAGTCCAAACTATTTTTCTCTTTTCCTCCTTTAATCCTCCCCCCAACCCCCACCATACGCACAATATAGAATTAATGAAAGCTCCTCATCAATTCCTTATGGAGATGGTTTTTTTTCCAGATTAGCATACATATTTATATATGTTACAGCCTTGTGGGCACATTCAGATGATAGGCTGTCATATTGCTTCCAGGGTATTCAGTATTCCATGCGTTTTCTCCTACTCCTAAAACCATATTGGAATACAAGTGGAACTAAAGCTACTAGAGTGATACCTGAATGCATTCTAATCCTAAAAACATATGTACATTGGACAAAGTGCTTAGAGTTTTCAACACAGGAAAAACAAATTATGTGTAAAGGATCAGGAATCAGAATGCCATTGGGCTTCTCAATGCCCACATTGAAAGCTAAAACAAAATGAATCAGAGCCTTCGATATTCTGGAAAAAATTACTTTCCATCTGGAGTCATATAGTCACTCCTATTATCAGTCAAGTGTGAAGGTAGAATAAAGATATTTCTAGATATGATAAGTCTCAGAAACTTTCTTAAGAAGTTACTGGAGAAGTGCTCCACCAAAATGAGGCAGTAAACCAAGAAAGAAGATATGGTGTCTTAATTCAGGCTACTATAACAAAGTACCATTGACTAGGTGACTTAAACAACAAGCATTTCTCACAGTTCTAGAAGCCAGAAAGTCCAAGATCAAAGTGCTGGCAGATTCAGTTCTGGTTGAGGGTCCACTTTCTTGTTTGCAGATGGCTGTCTTTTCATTGTAAAAGACCTCACATGGTGGAAGGGGTGAGGGAGTTCTCTGTGATCTCCTTTATAACGTCACTAATCTCATTTATAAGGGCTCTACCCTTGTGACTTAATCACCTCCCAATCCTCATATCGTAATCCTGAGGGCTGGGATTTCAACGCATGGATTTTGGGGAAACACAAACATTCAGTCCATAACACATGGGATCCAGGAACAAGGGATCCAAGATGGGAAAGAGAATCCTCAGGACATTAGTGAAAGGAGATCCCAGGGTACTGGTGTACCAAACATTTAAGGCAACCAGAACAGAAGGTGCCAGAATACTTTTTCAAAAACAAAAAAATTAATATCTGATAAATCTATACATTTTGAGAAGGCAGTTACATGGGGAGTTTGCTGTTTTGTAATTTATAAATACATAGAAAATGTAGCAAACAAATACAAACATGACAATTATTAACCCAAAGGGAAAGAGCTTGTTGAGAACTGAATATGCCCATCTGTTTCACATTTTAAGACCTTAAGTCAGTAATTTGAAATTAGCCGAGGCGGGACTATTTATACCATTGAAATCAGCAAACTGAACAAATCAGGACTTTTTTCGTTTCAGAGAATCAGTTTACCACATCCCAGTAGTATATGATTCAAATCTGAGTTGAGTTTATACAAGCACTACTACCATGTTGTAGATACGGAATGTTAATCTAATTAAAATTATAATATAACTTTATTGGGAGGATAGGGCGGTGGGAGTGATAAGGAGTACATGTGTGGTGGGAGCAAAGGAGTAAAGGAGACTAAACCTTTAACTTCTCACATGATGGGATTCAATAGATAATGTCTAGAATGGAGAACTAGAGATTTTGAATTATTTAGATAAAAGAACCAGCTGAAAGAAATGAAAGTGGCTGCCTCTGGGGAACAGTAAGTGGCAAGGAAACTTGGACAACTATAAATTTTCATAACAGACTTTATAGAATTATCTGATTCTTTAAATTATTCTTTAAACTATTGAAATTTCTATCTTAGAAAATAAATGTAAAACCTGAAAATGAAAAAGTAAATAGATGATAAATTTTGATAATTTTTTAATTTATAAATTGCTTGAAACCTCACACTGAGCAAACATACTAATGTATCAAAATAGGAATAATGTGCCTTATAATGTGCGTGAGGTTCTGTTTACAGGCCTTTCCTCAAGCCAGCTCTTCTCTCCCCACTCTCCCTGTTGCCTCCCTGACAATCTTTTGTCTTTTACGGTACCTTCCCAGGTTGCCATTATTAGCTCCAAAATACTCCCACTCAGTTCTGGAGGCTCCACTGCCTTACATTGCACAGCCACACACATACAACACACACGTACACATTTGTAACACAGTGTGTGTATGTGCACGTGCATGCACACACACAGGAGTCGCATTTTTCATGGTTTATTTGAGCCTGAAATTCTGGAATTATATAGAACAGGAGAAAAAAAGATTAAAATTGAGTTTACAATGTTTAATGATTCTAAGAATTATCAGTTTGAATTTAGTTAGGATTCTGTCATATATGTAAAATAGGAAACCCAATTAAGAGTGGCGTATAAGAAACCATTAGCACATGTTAATAGGAAGTACAGATTGTGGGTAGGCTATAGATTGATTCATTCAGTAGTCCAGTGTTACCATCAAGGCACGTTTCCATCTGCTTATTCTGCTTTGGCTTCATCCTAAGGCTGGTTAACTTGCTGGAGATTAGATGGCTGCCAAGAGTAGTCAGAACCACTGGATGTGTTGTTCACCTTTGACACGAGAGAAGAAAGAGATCCCATTACTCTGCCAGAACAATGAAAAACTTTCTCTGAAGTTTCCAGCAAATCTTTCCTTGTGTTTCGTTGATTAAAAATGAATCATGTACCCATTTATAAACTAATTACTGGCAAAGTGATTGCCATTGAAACAATTGGTCGTACCTCTGGAGTGGAGGGTGGGGCAGCCTCCCATGAGCCACTTGGGCTATGTGAGGAAGAGGTGATTACCTGAACAAATTTTAAGTTTTACTTAGGGAGACTTTGGTAATGGAAACTGGATAAGCAAGGGAAGTCTCTATTACAGATGGAAAACAAGAATGCCGTAGCAGGATGTTTTCAGATCTTGCAATCTTGTTTCCAGGTCAACTCTGTATTTTTATTATTGGTTGTGACTTTTGGAAACAGATCTGCGATAATTCATTAGGATGTTAATATATTACTATGTGCCTTCCGTGATTATTGGCTGATTCACTGCCATCTGGTCAAGCAAGAGATACCATTATACAAAGCAAAAAATAAGAAAAATTAGATGGAATTAAAAATATTGTATAAAATAAGATATAGGAATTAGAAATAGGCTCCAAAGAGTGACACCAATTTTTTCTGGGGGTTGGGGGATATACTAAAAAATCTTTCGTTTTATTTGTTTGTAATGTAGTAAATAATATTTTCCAAAAAGAGCTGAGTTCTTTAATAACCTGTCACATCATTTTTCTTTCCCAGCATCTTCTATCCTTCCGTAAGGATCATGCAGGCTTTATGGTTAGCTTGGCCAAGGTGATATCTTATACACAATGGCCTGTTTTCAGTTACTTTTCAGATTTTCATTATTTAGTGTATGGATCAATATCAGTTTATTTTGTCAGAATTAAAAACAAGGATAACTCATTTTTGCTTAAAACTACTCTTAAAATTCTGAATCCTTAAAAACAATAGATTAAAAACATAAATATTCTCTCTGCTTGAACAACCCCAGAGTTATCATAGTAAATTATTAGTGTGCTGTTTCTTTCCTCTAAGTGATAAAAATTCTTGATTTTTCTATTGTAGACATTATCTATTGATCTCTCACTATGGGAAAAGTATACTGTTCAGGATTTAGTGTCCCCACTCTCCTATGCCTACTACTCATGTACCCCCGTCATTTCCCCACCCATTCTCCCAGTAGAGTTATATTGTAATTTCAATTAGATAAATATTCAGTATTTACACTATTGTACATATCAACTCAATTTAGAACTGAGTGATGTGTCAGTGATATATTTAGTAAAGTGTAGGGGAGAACTACAGATATTTTTGTGTTAGTGTATGAGTAGAACTGACATTCTATTCCAGTCTCTTCTCTCAATGTTTGAAGAGTTTTTACCCTTCTTGGTTTTAATAATTGGTAATTTGATCATTTGAAACTTCTCTTTTAGCAAATTAAAGCTTTGCATGCTACCTCGCTTTCCTAAGTTCCTGAGGTGGACTCCCATATTTCCACTTGCTCCCATGTTTGCAAATACCTTGCTTTTCATTTGTTATTTGATGGATAATATAGAGAAGTTTTCTCTTGGATTTCCCTTTTACTCATTGGATACAATCCTGTATTAGGTTTCTGTGTGTTCCAAGTGGCCAATTTTTCTTTGAGCTTGACAGAATGCATGCAAAATATGCTCAGGCCTTGTTCTTTTGTTGTCTTCCTGTGTAGATTTTGCAATCACTTTAAAAGCACTTGAGAAATGCTGCCTTATTTGAAGAAGAAATTAAATATAATTAAGTTAGAATCTCATGTAGGGCTGAGTCCAGTATGACCTTGGCCACATAGGTGGACATTGTTGTGTTGGAGGGAAAAAGCAAACAATATGATTCAGGTTTTATGAAGACAGTCCATCAGGGCTGCGGAAATCACACCAGCATAACTCTAGCCCAAATAATAACAATACATATCCAGGGAATGCAAAAGGGACAGAACCACTTAATATTCGTTACATAAGTAATTCTTAAACTACAGATACTAATATGCTGCAAAGAGTCCATGTTCTCCAACATGAAAGGTAACAGAACAAAATCTTTCTTCCTCTACCTGTGTAAATCCAAGATTGGTTAAAACACTCCAAATTACCTACCATATCTGCCTTTTGCTACATATAATGACTTCTAATCTCCTAAAACTGTTGTAAAATAATATGTGGGAATGCTTTGAGGGAGTAGTCAACAAATGTTACATGTTATTAGTAATTTAATAAGTTTTTCTAATAAAAAGAGCATGTATACCATGGAACTGGCAAGTAGAAGGATTTTTCTTTTTCATTTAGAACTGCATCTAAGTCTGCATAAACAAAAACAAATTACCACTTCCTTTGTCTCTATACCATTTGAACCACAAAAACTCACCTACCCATGTACTTCATCTGCTAATATTTTGGTTTTATATCCTGAGTTAAAATGTGAGATCATTCTCCCCCAATTTAATTTTTTTGACAGTGAATATTTATACTAAATTTAAATTAAGTGTAAAAGAGCAGATTGATAAGAACACCAAAAACCTTGTAGATCAACCAATAACACCAGCTGTCCAAATTATTCTACAGCATTGCAAAGGTTCCTCTAAACTGCATATTTATTGCTGGATACATTCCATCCATATGACGTACAAATTTGAGATTTATACTTTTAAACATAATAAGATGGAGTTCTGCCATGCCTACTGGGTGATAAGTAAATGCATACACAACCAATTTGGTTTAAATCTCAGTCCATAATATTTTTGCATTAATCTTAGGCCATACGACTTTTTTTTTTAGATCAAGTACTTATAATTGTAAAATGTACAATCTCTTTCCTATATACTTTCTTCTTAAGGTTTCATAAAAACCTCAAGGAGAAATATGAGAAATATAACAATATCACTTCTATTTCATGCACTTGTAGAATCTGATAAAACAAAGGCATTCATTTAAACAATGGGTTTAAGTAATGCTTGATTGCCAATAATTGAGTCAATATGTAAAATGTGTCTTCTAGGGTCTTTACTATTCCTCCTATAGCCACAATAACTTAAATAAGTTATTAGTGGCTGAAATATGCAGAGTAATATCACAATGCATGCATTCATCACACTTTGATTAAGAGAAACCTCACTAATTTTTACAAAATGGAAAATGCTGGGCAAAATTCATGGGCAAAAATCAGTTAAAGAATATTTTAAACAAATTCAGTTTTATTTATTTCAGATACATTAGGCTAGAAAGAGTTTCAGACTTGTCAATGGACAAGTCTGTTTAATTAGTAAATATGTTTCATTATGTAAATGAGGGCTTCTCAAGTGCTGAGAGGTAATCTGTTCACTTGATCCTTTACATAATCTATATAATCTGTATGATCTCTGTTTATACCACCTGAGAAGAAAGAGTAAGGAAGGTAAATGTTAGCCTCAGTGCTGAATTATCCCTAGTTCAGAATTTAAGAGTTTACATTGAAGTTTTACTATCCTGACAGATAATCAAGTGACACACCAGGTGTTGAGAGTGTTGAGAATTCTAACTTCAAATTTTCTGCATTAGTATTGTTGCTTGAGAACATACATATCATGCTCTTCATCTTGCTCAAGGCTAGGCTTGTTTGATGGTCAGTGATTCCTAGGAATTCAACTAGGAAGTTAATATAGTTTTAGTAATACACCAGAATCTTTCTATTCATAGATTTACAATGCTATTCTATATTTATTACCTTAAAACATACCCTTTTACAGAATGTTTTCATGAGTAATATATGCTAAATTGCTATTTCCTCTGACTTTGTCTTCAGCCAGTTTTTATTTCTACAAAGTGGTCACCAAAGTGGAATGGCCAGAAGCCAGGCTGTGAGCAATACAATCTTGTTCAAAAAAAAAAAGAAAGAAAGAAAATTAGATATGCTACTTGTATACAGTTTTATTTAGTCCTTTAAACTTTTCTCTCTTGTGTGTAGGTTTAATGTATATAACATATTTGTATAGTACTGTATGTTTATTATTTATAAATATGTAAGTTGAAGTCCGTTGAGGGTACCTGCTTAAATATTTATTTTATGTAAAGAGGTTTAAGGATGACTAATCTAAGGGTTTTCAGATGTTGCATTCATATTTCCATATTTTTTCACTTATATGTATTTTTTAATGTTATTTCCTTCCCTAAAAGACAATAAGATGTTTGCTCGTCAGGCATTCAGACATGTCTTTTGCCTTTGCTGGCCTAATACACTGCCTACTTTAGCAAAAGTTGGATTTTTTTCCTTTGTTTGCAAATAATAAAAAATAATAATAAAGTGTCATGAACTCTTGATGGCCTAAGCAGTTTTTTTAAGGTCTTTTTTTTTCAACATGATGTTGACTGATCTACTACGACTTGAAGTTCATTTTTCAAGTTGTGAACCAGATTTTAATTTCTACTCTGAGAGCCTTGTGACCTGATGGAAGTGGAAAGGCTACCATGATTTGTTCCTTATTGGCCTTTATTGAGTCAGCTAGTTCCCAAGACTTTCCACCCACCCTCATGCAATGAATATGCATTGTTAATCTAGCTGTAGACAATATTTGGTGCATATTATTGTTCTTGTTGTTCCTGTTGATGTCATTTTTATTGCTATAGACTTTTGACTTATAATAATAATCACAAAATGAACAGAAGCCAGAGCTGTGTAACTAGAGACTTTTTCTTTTTAACAGCTATTGTTAGCTCTGGGGTGTAACGTGTAAGGTTCAAACCTTTTCCCAAAATAACATAATATAACTTGCTAGAGGCATGATTAGGCTCAAGAAAAGTTTTCCTTTATTTGTGATTTGTAATATAATAGCATTGTATTTGTTTAAGGTGGGTAGGAAGTAGATGTGTTTATGAGTCTGCTCTGTATCAGGACTTCCTCTGTCTTTTTACTACTGTATAAGACAAAGCCTGGCACAGAGTAGGCATTCAGTAAATAATGAATGAATGAATGAACAAAAAATAAAAATAATTTTATTTAACAGACTTTCATAATAAAAACTAAAGCTCTTTTGAATCATTTAATACTATAGGCTTTGCTTATCATTGAATGGTAAGAGTGCTGAATTCGGTCCTGGGAATGGAAAATGTATCTATAAGATAATATGTAAGACAAAGTAATTTGCATTTAGTGCTATATTTTCTGGATATCATTTACTAAAATAATTGATATAAAGGAGGTTATTTAAAAACAAATTATAGCAAATTGAAATAAGAGCTAGATAAAGTAAATAATACAATAATGTATTTTAAATTCAGATTCGTAGTTGCTCAACTCTAAATTATCTAAATATGTATTGAATAGTGCCAAAGATGATACCATTGGCCCACTCCCATGAAGGCACGGGAATTATTTTTCTGTAAGTAGTGATAGATAATGATGAACCATATATGTTGCTTTGACCTTCTTCCCTTTGGGGCCAATGGCATACCTTTTGTAGATGCCTTAATAGAATTAGCTCTACTCTGTGCTATAGCAAAGCACAGAATACAGCTAACTTTTATCTCCAAAGACCAAAATGATCCTCTGGCCTCATTGGTACCACTCCCTAATCAATTGAGCTAATCTTCTATAGGTTGTATAAACCTGAACCAATAATAAATGGAAAATGAAAGAATCACGAGATCTATAAGTTTATGACTTGTGTAACTTTTTCCTGCTTTAAATACTGACATGATCATAATATTGCTTATCTTGATAGAGGTAATTGAAGGTCAAGACTGTTACTGGAAGTTTTAAGGAGTGAGGTCATCACAGTTTACTCACACCTTTATTCTTTTTTTTTTTTTAAGATTTATTTATTTGAGAGAGGGAAGGGAGGTGTACAAGCAGGGTGGGGGAGGGCCAGAGGGAGAGGGAGAAACAGACTCCCGCTGAGCAGAGAGCCCAGCACAGGGCTATACCCCAGGACCCTGAGATTGTGACCTGAGCTGAAGGCAGAGATTACTGACTGAGCCACCCAGGTACCCCTCACACCTTTATTCTTATTTCTGACTTTAGTCAGTATAAGTGAAGTTCATTAGGCTTATTTAGATTCTTTAAGTTGGTGTTTCAAATAGCTGGGCTTATATTATTCTTCACTGTTATCAGGACCCTGACCATAAAGCCTAATGAGTTCCTGGTTTTATCTCTTGAGAAATTATATTAAGAAGAAAAACCAAACTAAACACAACTGCTCTTAAAAGTTGGATATTTATGGGGTGCCTGGGTGGCTCAGTTGTTAAGCGTCTGCCTTCGGCTCAGGTCATGATCCCAGGGTCCTGGGATTGAGCCCCGTGTCGGGCTCCCTGCTCGGCGGGAAGCCTGCTTCTCCCTCTCCCACTCCCCCTGCTTGTGTTCCTTCTCTCGCTGTGTGTCTCTCTGTCAAATAAATAAATATAATCTTTAAAAAAAAAAAAGTTGGATATTTATGGCACTTTTATTATCTTTTTTTTTTCTTTTTTGAAGCTCTGTGAGGTTTTATTATTACTATTATCATAAAATTTAGCACCTTTAGGTCCAGAAGTAGGGGCCATCTCAAGCTTGGTCTAAATAAAATGGAGTCTGTTCAAAGAGTCACATCTTTTACCATAAAGTAGGTATGTATTACCTTTAAAAATTATAGCATCTTACATTTGGGGATTTATAATAGGTTTTGGCAAGGTTAACTACTTTTTTCTAGTACAAACCTTATATGAAAAAATATATATACAGGGTGGAGAGCAGAAATGCAGTATCTTGAAAGTGACTTTGCTCAGTGAACCTGTACCATATCTGAGCATTCAAAAATTGGTGTTACAATGAAGCCTTTAAAAAATGTTTTTCTGAATATGAAATCCAGTGATTAACTTGATATCTTCAGTCATATGTGCCAGTTAAGTTTTATTTTATTAGGTTGCATATTACAGAGCTCAGAGACTGTTTTCAAGTCTGTATACCAAGATAATATACACTAACTTGTGAAATTCAAGGTGAATTTTATAAAAACTGAATTTCCTTCCCTTCTAAAGCTCATTTTCTAATATTTTCTAAAACATTTTTTTACTTAACTGTTTATAAAATAAAACAAAAATTTAAAAAATTCCTTTTATATTGAAGTAAGACATGTTTAGAATATAAATGGTATTGAACTACATACATTAAAATATGGTGTTGATATTTTTAGTAAACAAAAATATAGATAAGCTAAATGGGTAGTTATTTTGATAGGGTCAAAGATTAATTATGTTTATTTGGAAACTGCTTATAATATTACTTTGGATGTATGAAGCAACAAACAAACAAAAATAAAATTAGATTCTTTGTGCGGATCTATTCTTAGAGGAAATGTGTATTTTTCCAGGATTCTTAAATGTTTATAACTTGGATGTCTCCCAGTATTCACCCTTTTTCCATCCCTGGAACATCAATCACTTTCCACACGGCACCTGGACCTGAAATGGTGCTTCAAATTAATACATGTTAAAAATAAAAATTTTAAATTTAAAAAAGTTACCCAAATGCTTACTTTGTAATAAGAGAGACAAAAAGAGAAAGATCCTTACATGTCTGTATGATTTTTCTCTCTAATCTGACTCAGCCCTGCCAGAACTACATTAAAACCTTCACATTCATTGTAACTGATGAGTTGCTCTTTTTGGTGATGTAGCTATGTGGTTTCTTACCTTTTCTCTGATAAAACAATTGTGATTTAATTTTTCCAAATATGTTACTATTTAATAGTAAGCCTAAATGATTTCTAAAAATAAATTATATATTTTTACTTCACAATTTTAATGAAACATTTGGGCAAGCAGAATTATTCAAACCCACTAGCTGTGCTCCATTTTTTGAAGATCATAAATAATTTTTTTTTCACATGGACCTGCTTCCTTTTCTTTACTGGTTTAAAGGATAAGCCTATGCAGTAAGATTTTATCTGCTCTCTTATGTAGAATTGATCTGCTTATTTTTCGTATTCCTATTAGAAACAAAAGAGGAGAATCACACTAAAATTGGCTCATATTTCTTATCACTGAATCTCAGGTCTTCTTTTGAGTTGATCCTCAGGAAAATAATCAATGCTACGGTCCTACAGATTAACTGCTTAGTAAAAACATTGTTTCATAAAGCTATTTTTGATCATATAGATGTTTAGTATATTGAATGATTTCTCTTTGAAGTTAGTAAAGCTAGCAGTGCTTTTATAGATAATGATAAAACTGCTATTAAAAATAATAAAATGCCTTGAGAATATGACAAGTGTTAACACTAAACAGAATAATTGATATTTATTGAATGCTTGCCATTTGGCAAATATTTTTACATATATTATTGTACTTGTTTTTCATAAGATTGTTTCAAAGTTAATGTTAGCATCTGTGGCTTTACATATGAGGAAACTAATAACCAGAAAGGTTATAATTTTTTCCAAATCATACAGCCAGGAAGGAGGAAGCAGGACTAAAATTCAAATCTTGAATTGTTATGATACGTGCTCCATGCTGTGCTCTTCCCATTGTATCATGCTATCCATGGATTTGATTTGGAAATCATCTAGTTCAAACCCTTCGTGTTTACATATGAAGAAACTGAGGCACAGATTCTTATTATGACTTATACATATGAAGAAACTGAGGCACAGATTGTCATTATGACTTATCCAGAAGCTGGGGCTGTGAGAGCATTTTCTACTTTGCTACCACGGGGTAGACTTGCAGCGAACTGCAGGGACTGAGTGACTGAACGAATGGATGGACAGAGTATGATGATGGGAGGCTTACAGTCAATAGAACACTAAACCAGGAGCCAGGAAATGAGGCTCTCTGCCTGTTCTTTTATGACCCATGTGACCTTAAGCATGTCGTGTAACTTCTTCGTGGCTCTGATTCTCCATTTCTATAGTGGGAGTCATAGTGAGCTTCCTGCCTTAGAGAGCTATTACAAAACTCAAATGAGGTAACGTATTTGAAAATTACTTTGCAAATTATGGAACATTTTATAATGTAAACCATTTAAGATGCCCAGTAGTGTGCATTTAAGAGTACATAGTTCCAAACACACATAAAACGCAGTAAACTTGATGGTGTAAGCCGTTCAGGGAACTATGTGACATACTAATTAGTCTTCACTGGGCCAAAAAACTGTGGCTGGCTGCTGCCCAAGTCAGTCCGGTTTGGATACCAGACAACAGAAGGTGATGAAGGTACTGTGTCTGGTGGTTCAGGGCATCCCCAGAAGTTAAGATACCTGGCCCCGGTCGGACAACTTCCATTTTTGGCTAATACCATGAGGCTGAGATTCTAGTTTGAGGGGAGCAATCTGCATTCTCCTATACCAGTTCTGGTGCATTTGTGCAAACGAAGAATAAAAAGTCTTCTCATCAGTGCATCTAATTGTTCTTAATGTAGATCTTCAAAGAGCAGTTAATTTAGCTAATTTATCTGCTTTTGCCAGGTAGAATCTTTACAATTCTGCAAACAGGAAACAATGGATCAGCAAATGTCGAGGAGATAAAGTTAAGTGCTTTGACCAAGGATGGGACATGGGGCAATTAAAGACTAGTATCTAGAGAAGATTGGACAATTAAGGACCAAAGAATAATTTATTCACTTTCAGTTTAATGAATAATGCATTTTTTCTTTAAAAGAACATACAGGTCTAGGAAGATGATGTTTTATGAAGTCCCCAGAACACTAAACTTGAGCTTTGAAGATAAAATCCTGCCTTAGAATAACTCTTATTTCAAAGGTTTACCATGTATTACTCTCATTTTTCCTTCTGGGGTAATCGTTGGGGAGCGGGCCAGGCAGGTGGCACCACTATACCACCAAGATATTGGGATTCAGGGAGGCTGTGCATTCTGCCTAATAGTGGAGAAACAGCAGGTGTCAGAGCTTGGTAATTTTGACCCCTAACAACTATTCCGTGCCGCTTCTTGAAGAAAAGGAGAATTTAAAACTGGCCTTTACATCTTCCACATGGAGGTCATATTGATAAATCTGGTAACGACTTTGTGGGTTGCAAGCTGAAGATAGAATATTTTTTAAAGTCAAAACCATATCAAAATGGTTTACCAGTTATTTTTATCTCAGATTCAAGCCACAACCCCCTTTGAAGCCAAAGGAAATTTTTAGTTTAAAGGGGGGAAGGAGGGGGCGCCTGGCTGGCTCAGTCAGTAAAGCATGAGACTCTTGGGGTTGTGAGTTTGAGCCCCACATTGGGTGTAGAGATTACTTAACAATAAAATCTTAAAAGGGGAAATAGGAAGTAAAAAGTCTAATTCTTCCCAGCTCAGACTGCAAATAGTCTCTCTTCTAACCTAGAGTATCTTCATGTCCCCTCTTGTCTAGCAGGATTGTAGAGAGTGTTGTTTTTGAAGTTCCATCAATCTATTAAACATTAGACAGAAGGTTTTAGGAAACAGGCCATGTGTATTGTGACGTACAGTCCTGGAAAGAAAAATGATCAATCTGTGTATTTGCCTTTTAACTAGTTGTAGACAAGTTGGCCACGTCCTTGGCACATTAATGAATTCTGTCATATCTCATCTCTACTGCTCTCTTATTATATGAATTCAGATCTGTGTTTGGCAATAAAAATAAAGTCACTGATTTAAGTGTCTACTTCCAAGCTAGGGCTCATGGTCCCTAATAATCCACACACTGACTACCATAAGGAAAAGAATAAGTTTTCTGATGTGATTTGTAATATGTAACTTGAACTAGATTTTAAAAGGAATTTTCTGTCTCTTCACAGAGATTTATTTTTGTAAATGTTTTCTTCCAGCTAGTATGTGATCCTACACCTCTATTGAACTACTTTTCCTTCTTGTAAAAAAAGTTACAGATAAATGAAAGAAATATAGGGGCTTTCTCATCTATTCATGGATAGATTTAAATACTTACCAGTACCAGAACTAGTATGTGGTGGATTTGATTTTTTTTTTTCCAGTTTGTGAGGAAGTGATTGAAAATATGGCCCACAAGGCACAACTATATTTTCTCCCACAGTATCTCTCCTTTGAAGGACCTTTCTAGAAAATAGGTCTACTTTTCTTAGCATCTGGTCTCTTTTATCTGGCACATTGGTTCCTGGCTCCTTTTTATCTAGGACAGCCTATTTATAAATCAAGTATAACCACTCAGATCTCTCAATTAGTAGCCCCAATCCCATATTTAAATTAGTCTTTAGGATATGTACAAATTCTCCCTAATCACATGTGTTAAGAATTTAAAGGCCTTTTTCATTCATGTCAAAAGAACAAAGAATAAACAGGGCATTTAAAGAATAAGATCTATACACTATTATTTTGAAGTGGCAAATATGTCTACACTCTGAAATATATGTGTTCATTCAAGCAAGATATTTCACAGTGTTACAAAAGTATTCTGTGTTGCTTTTGCTTTTTAATTTGGATTCTGATTTTTCATTCTCTCACTATGAACCAACAGTAAGAGGATCACATCAATAGCCAATCTGACTGACATTCAGTTTTATTTTCCTGTACTGTGAGTTGCAAAATATTTTGTGTTCTTAAATGACTACATTTCTGCTGTCATTTTTCGGTCTGAAGGGTTGTTTGCCCTGGGATGATTTTCATTAGTTCATGGCTTTAAGAGCTATTTACTAGAATGCTACCATGTGTTATATATACTTGCCCTAGTTATGGTGGGTAGAAGTTCTTACCCTCCCAAACAAGACACTTTTGTTCAGGGAGCAACAATGTATTGTGTTTCATTGTACACATGTTCCCATTTGAATGTATCTGAAAGTAGGATGCATCTTAGAATTCATGTCTGCCAGGCACTACTGGCCGGGGGGCAGCGGTGAAATGGATGGCGCTGCCTGCAGATGCATGAAGAGCAAAAGCACCAGAATCAAAACTTGCTGAATTGGTGTTCAGTGGCTGCAGAGAAATTGCACGCGATCGTGGAATGGTCTTCTAATTCCTAGAAACAGGAGGTTTTGAGCAGAGGCTGGACGGGGTGGGGTATCATGTGGTTTAGCAGTGTTCCCAAAGGGGAGGTTTTAGTCTGTGCTTCTCCTAACATCTTGGGTGAGAATGCTCTGATCTGTTGGAGGAAGGAAAAAAAAAAAAATCTTTTCCTTCTCTAAGCCTATTTTAAAGCACTGAAAAAATAAAGATAAATTAATATTTCAATACACTATCTTATCATTCTTTCAGGCTAAAAATGCAAAGCAAGAGTCCATAGTTCCTCACACTTCAGAATTACTCCATGATGTAGATATTCCCCAAAGGGAAATTGAACGTTTCACAACATATACACTGAGTATTTCCACTGGGTATATATTTTCACTGAGACCATACCAGAGCATTCAGATAAGGAGGGCACATTCTGCACGGAGCACTGGGTGTTATACGCAAACAATGCATCATGGAACACTACATCAGAAACTAATGATGTAATGTATGGTCATTAACATAACATAATAATAATAATAATAATAAAAAGAACCCCAAGTTAGTAAGAAATACACAAACAAGACCTTGTTGTTAGAAGAAAGTTCACCAAAAAATTCAATTTGTTTTGGCTGGCAGATTATTCTTTTTTTTTTTTTTTTTACATCTTTTTTTTGAATTTTTTTTATTGTTATGTTAATCCCCATACATTACATCATTAGTTTTAGATATAGTGTTCCATGATTCATTGTTTGTGCATAACACCCAGTGCTCCATGCAGAACGTGCCCTCCTCAATACCCATCACCAGGCTAACCCATCCTCCCACCCCCCTCCCCTCTAGAACCCTCAGTTTGTTTTTCAGAGTCCATCGTCTCTCATGGTTCTTCTGGCTGGCAGATTATTCTAAAACTTTGCAAGTTGAGTTGTTACCAAATGTCAGAGGTGAGTCTCCTTCCCTGTGCCAATCTGCGGTCTATACGGTGAGTTGTATGTCTCTACAATTCTTGTGGATGCTCAAAAGTAATCTAAACTGAAAGCATATTTTCACATATACTGGCTTCAGACAATATATAGACTTGATTTTTAAGTGAAGCCCAAAGTTATTTTATTTCCCTAAAGTCTTTACGTTTTTATGATGGGAAGTTTAACATGTTACCTTTTTTTCCCTTCAAATTCTCTTTTAAACTGTGTTTGGAGGACTGCAGCAGCAAGCAGGCTTTCTCCCCAGAGAAAACAAACTTTGCTACTCAAGTCACTGCTGATGGCTTATTTATTTCAGCCCTGGTGTGTAATCTCATTGGCACTTAAATAATGATCCTGTCTTTGAATGTATGGCTTTCAAGCCTTTATTTTATGCATTAAACTCACAGTTTTGTTTTATCCTTGACATTGCCATTGATTTGGTAAGAACTTTCAGTATTTTTTTTTAATAAAACAAACAAAATCCCACTTTTAGTAAATCCTGCGAGCTGTTTCAACTGCCTACAGTGACATTATCAAATGATAAAACCCAGAACCTTCTAGAAGGCAGAATACCTTATAAAACTAAAAAACAAAACAGCACACATGAAGCCTTTAGCAATCACTTCATTGAACATAGTATAACACCCAGAGTCATTCTGTAAAATTCTTCTTTTAAAGCTTTTATTTATTATGTGATTAGGCAAGACTCTCTCTCTCTCTCTTATTTTTCTTAGATTTTTGAGACAGCTACATGATGTATTGAAAAAAAAATGTGGATTTTGAAATCAGGAAAACCTGGGTTCAAGCTCTGGCTATAATATTTACCATTACTTACATTTAAAAAAATTACTTATTCTTTGGTATTTATACTATAAAATGGGTTCAATGGTACAAGTTAAATAACAGTAGACAGCACATAGCAGATACTAAGTAAATGTTTTCATTTACCTTCTCCTCTCAATTTTTTTTATAATTAAAATGTTTGAGCATTATAATCCCCATGAAAAATTAATTTTCTTCCCATTAATTGAAATAACTTGAGTAATGGAAACTGGTGGAATATGGTAATTTAATAAAAAATTATATTAAGTGACAAAATAAACACAAACACATTTCAATTAAAGGGTAAAGAATTTGGAATGATTATCCAAATTGTAGCTTAATATCAGTACCCAATCATCTGGTAGCTAACAACTCCTTAATCAGTTTCTCTTCAAATCCTATTTAAATGCCTCTGAAGACACAGAAAAAGTGACATCAGCACCAAAAATGAAGACTTACAGCTAAGCTAGGGAAATAATTTTGAAGAGATTTTCATCAACATAAAGCCAGTGATGCTGCACTGAGGGTAAGCCAGGGATTTACAAGAGCTTTTTATTATGGAGCAGCCCCATCTAGCTTGAAAAATGGAAGGAAAACATTTTTTCCTTCTTATGCCCTCTGCCTCCTGGATGAGTCATGGGATATATTGGCATATAATTAGAAACAGTGTAATTGGCCAAAAATCTGAAACCAATGAAGGAACCTATGGTGCATCCACATGATAGAGCATTACATGGCTATCGATGTCATATTGCTAGTGAGATAGTTGCATTTGATCATTAGGAGCCCAGTTTCTGCAGTTAGCCCTGGGATTGAATCCTCTCCCCATTACTCACCAAACCAGGTATCCTTTGTACACTGTCCTCATCTCTGAAATAGAGATTAAAGGCAAATGATGTCATAGGGTTTTTTAGAACTAAGTGATACGATATGTAAAAAGTGCTTCTCTCAGCATCTGACACAGATTAAGGCCTCTATAAATTTTTAAAGTAGTTATTATCCTTGAAAATGTAAGAAATATTCATGACATAAAATTAAATAAAATAGAGTACACTGATGTGTCGGTGTGTGTGTATAAAATAACCTCACACATGCATGCGCATATGCACACATCAGAATCTTAACAGTGTTTATTTTAGGCAGTAGAATTATGAGTCATTCTTCTTTGTAATTCTGCATACTTCTAAAATTGTCAATAAGAAATGGATATTACTTTTAGCATCAAAAAACCCAAATTAATGTATAAAGGTTTCAAAATATAGTTGATTTTATACAAGGCCTACCTGACTCATAGTAGACACTGAACAAATATTTGTACAATGAGTGGGTAAATGAATGAATGAGAGCTAGTTAATTCTGTGTCCTAAAGTAACCCTGATAATCCTCCTAAAGCATGACTTTCATCCAGAAAATCTGCTCACAGACTTTCAAAGACTCACTTGAAACCAAGAAAATGAGTCCAGACTCTTCCAAGAATAGCATGCAAGGTTCTACATAACCCGACTGAAAATCACCTTTGCTTTTTTCCTCCAACCATTTCACCTCATTTTCCATGTGCTACAGTTCAGCTAAACAATTTACCTCTTCCAGTCACCTTTGTCACCTTGGTTTCATTCTTCCTGTCACCCAGACTCCCCTACCAACATCTTTCCAAATTTTGAGGCCCAGGTCAAGGAGCTATGCCCAAATCCAGAGCAGAATTAATTTTATTCTTTATTGTGTTCCCATAGAAATGTATTTGTACATTTTAAATACCATTTGTTCAAGTTTAGCTGCATTATTTCCCCCCTTTTTACCGAAAAGTAGAAAATCTGTCTCCTCTTAACCCGTTGGGACAAAAGTTGAAAGGGTTCCTCACTTTGTATATATAATCTCCTGTTGAAAACAATTTTATTTTGTGAAAACATGTAATGGTGAAAATTACAAAGGTACAAATGAGTATGGAGTAAGTAGGTATATAAGTAAAATTATGGCACCCACACTCCCTTGTTCCCTAGCACCCAGGATTTTACATATTTTTCCAGAGATACTCCATGCCTCTAAAAGAATATACATATTTCTTTATTTTCAACATATAGGTAGCATACGTCACTCATTCTTCCTGCACTTTGATTTTTAGATTTAACAGTGTATTTGGGAGATTGTTCTATATCAGTATGCTTCCTTTTTTATGGTTGCATAGCATTTAATTATATAAATATACCAAAAAACAGTTAACCAATTCTTTTGATAGTTATTTAGACTATATTCACTTCTTTGCAATTATGATGTGACAATAAATAACCCAGCATATATGCCATTTCACACATATGAAATATAACTGTAGGATAAATTCCTAAATGTGAAATATTCATATGCACTTTGAATTTGCATGAACTGCAGAATCAGCTTCCTTAGTTTCAAAACAACTCTGTTTCCATTTTATTAGGATCCATTAAATTATGGATTAACTTAAGGATAATTGATATATATCTGATGTTACATTGTTCGAAGTAAAAATTATACATGTCCATTTGTTTAAGTCTACATATTCTTTTTCTTATAAACCTTGCATATTCCTACATATATCATTGTTTTTGTTGCAGTTGTGTGATTCTACTTCCACTATATTTTCTAACTGATTGGTGTTTGTATAGATTAAAGTTACTGATTTTCATGTATTAATTTTAGGCCCAGTGACTTAGTGAGTTCTTGTTGCTGATTTTTTCTTACATTTATTTGGTAAACAATTACATCATCTACAGGTTTTATTTTACTTTTTTTTTTTAATCTAATTTTTTGGCTTGTACTTCTAGAATGTGGTTAAGTAATAATGGTATAGCAAGTTGAAAAAAAATCTGTTTTTTTTTTCTGACGTTAATGGAAATGCTTCTAATATTTCCCACTAATGATCATCTTAATGCTGGTATGAGTAACATATATGCATATTTTATTATTTTTTTTTACTGTCATATCTTTCCAAAACCTTGTTGAGCTATATTTAATGTACTATAAATGATAGTTGACCCTGGAACAACATGGGTTTGAACTGTGCAGGTCCAGTTACATGCGGATATTTTGTAGTACAATACTGTAAGATTGTAAGTGTGTTTTCTCTTCCTTTTGATTTTTTAAATAATGTTTTCTTTTCTCTAGCTTACTTTATTGGAAGAATACCGTGTATAATACATATAACATACAAAATATGTGTTAATCAACCGTTTATGTTATAGGTAAGGCTTCTGGTCAACAGTAGGCTATTAGTAAAGTTTTGAGGAATTAAAAGCTATAATGGACTTTTGACCGTTCAGGGGATCAGCATCCCTAATCTCCACATTGTTAAAGGGTCAACTGTACCTGTATTTAAAGTGTACAATTCAATGATTTTTAGTATATATTCATGGAGTTGTACATCTATCACAGTTTTAGAACATGACCCCAAAAAGCAAGTCCATACCTTTTAGCAGTCCCTGACTCCCCCCACCCCATCCCACTTAGCCTTTAGCAACCACTAATCTACTCTCTCCATAGATGCCTATTCTGGCATTTCATATAAAATGGAACCATACAATATGTGGTCCTTTGTGATTGGCTTATTTCATGTAGCATAATGTTTTCAAGGTTTATGTGTTACAGCATCTCTCAGTATTTCATTCCTTTTTGTGACTGATTTATATTCCATTATAGGGGTATAGTACATTTCTCTTATCCAATCATTAGTTGATAGACACATGCGTTTCCATCTTTTGGCTATTACGACTAATGTTCCTATAAACATTGGTGTATGAGTTTTTGTATGGAGTATATACATGGGAATGGAATTGCTAAGTCATAAGATCACTCTGTGTCTTACCAACTGAAGAACTACCAGACTGCTTTCCAAAGTGTCTGCACCCTTTCTCATTCCCATTAGCAGAATACAGAGTTCTGATTTCTCCACATCCTTACCAGCAATTGTTATCTGAACTTTTTTTTTCTTGTCATCCTAATAGATACGGTATTTCACTCTGGTTTTGATTTTCATTCCCTGATGGCTGATGATGGTGAACATCTTTCCATGTGCTTACTGACCATTTGTATATCATTTGGAGAAAAGCCTATTTAGATGCTTTCCACATTTTGTAATTGAGAAATGTGTCCTTATATCATTGAGTTGTAAGAGTTCTTTATTCTAGATACAAGTCTCTTATCAAAGACATTATTTGCATATATAATATTATAAGTTACATTTTAAAAATATATTTTCAGCCATTCTGTGGCTTGAATTTTTACTTTCTCAGTGCTGTGTTTTGAAACACAAAAGTTTTAAATTTTGCTGTAGTCCAGTTTATCTGTTTTATTTTTTTACTAAGTGCTTTTAGTGTGTCATACCTAAGAAACCATCAACTCAACAAACCCCAAACAATCCAGTTTTAAAAAGCCAAGTTCTCAAATAGACATTTCTCCAAAGAAGACAAAGAGCCGTGTAGTGTAAGTGCCTGACATTAAGCTTTTGATTGCCAGTGCATCCATTTCAAAGACAACCATCTCAAATAAAGGCATTTCCAGGTGTATGACTCAGCTACTAGTAAAACAACTAGATAAGAAACCAAGCCATCCCACCCATGAAATTTCTTTTTTTTAGAAAGCAGTGGGTAACCTAGATAACTTACTCTGTGATTGACCCCACATTTCCCTTCCCACACCCTAATTCCATGTCTTATACTTTTTTTTAAAGATTTATTTATTTATTTTAGAGAGAGAGAGAGAGAGCGTGAGACGAGTAGGAGGGGCAGAAGGAGAAGGAGTGAGAATTTCAAGCAGATTCCCTGCTGAATGCAGAGCCCAACTTGGGGGTTGATCTCATGACCCTGAGATCATGGCCTGAGCCAAAACCAAGAGTTGGATGATTAACTGTGCCACCCAGGCGCCCCATCCATGTCTTATATTTTAAATATGCAATAAAGAGTGAATCTGCAAAATCCTAAGCACACTTCCCTCAGATTCCAATAAAAGCAAAGCCCCAGCACTGTTCTTTTTCTCTGTCTCTCTCTTTCTCTCTGTCTCTGTCTCTGTCTGTCTGTCTGTCTCTCTCTCTTTCCATGACCTCATTGTGTGGCCTTGGGTATACCATGTACCCTCCAGGATTTGTGAGTAATCTTTTTTTTTTTTTCCCCAAATTCTCTGATGGTGGTTGTTGAGGTGCCTTCTTGCAGTCTTAATAAGAACTGCAAGGGCCAGTCCAACCACAACATTGCGCCGGTTAGGGAGATCTCTATGGGGGGCCTCACCACAAGTAGTACAGGCCTAGGTGAGTGCCTGAGGCATTCCTAGCTGATAGCATTACTATCAATAGGCTGAGAGCAACCCAAAACAGACCAAAAAACACGTGAAAAGATGCTCAACATCATTAATCATTGGGCAAATGTAAATCAAAACTACAATGAGGTACTGTTTCATACCTACTAGGATGGCTACAATTACAAAAAATAATGATAATAAAACCAAAATGGAAAATAAGAGGTTTTGGTGAGAAAGTGGAAAGAATTGGAACCTTGTGCACTGCTGATGGGAATGTAAAATGGTGATTTCTCAAAAAATTAATCATAGGATTTCCATAGTCTGCTTAGTCTACTTCTAGGTACATATACAAAAGAATTGAAAGCAAGGACTCCAACAGATATTTGGACACCATTATTCATAGCAGCACTATTCATAATAGCTCAAAGGTGTAAACAACCCAAATGTCCATCAATAGATGGATGGATAAATAAAATGTAGTAAATATATTGCAGTGGACTATCATTCAGCCACAAAAAGGAATGAAATTTTCATATATGCTACAACATAAATGAACTTTAAAAACATTATGCTCAGTGAAATAATCCAGACACAGAAAGCCAAACATTATATGGTTCCACTCTTATTAGGTCCCTAGAATAGACAAATTTATAAACAGAAAGAATAGATACTAGGGGCTGAGAATGGGGAATTGTTATTATTTAATGGGTAAAAAGTTTTTGTTGAGGATAATGAAAAAGTTTTAATCTAATCTAGATGCCTTTTATTTTCTTGCCTAATTATCTTGGTTAGAACCTGCAGAAATATGTTATAGAAGTGGTAATAGTGGACATCCTTGTCTTATTCCTGATCTAAGGGGGAAAGTGTCCAATCTTTTGCCATTAAGTAAGCTGTTAGCTGTGGGTCTTTCTTAGATGCCTTTTTTTTTTTTTAAACAGATTCAGGATGTTCCCTTCTATTCCTAGCTTATTGAGTGTTTTTACCACAAAGTGTTGGATTTTGTCAAATGCTCTTGCTGCACTTCTTAAGATGATTACACGCTGTTGTTTTTCCTTTCTGTCATTCTGGTGGCATGGTGGATTATATTGATTGCTTTTCAGATATTAAACCAACCTTGTATTCTTGGAATAAATACTTGGTCAAGATGTATAATCCTTTTTTACATGTTGCTGGATTCATTTTTGTTAGTATTTGTTGAAGATTTGACCACTGAATTTTAGAAGTTGCTTTTTTGAAGTATCTATGTAGATGAGTATGGATTTCTTCTTTGAGCTCTTAATATGGTGAATTATATTAATAATTTTCTTAGCATACAAACATCCATTTGATAGGGATGTATTATTTTAATATTCAGTTGGGGTCACTTTGCCAATATTTTACTTATTATTTTTGTATATCAAAATTCATAAGCAAAATCAGTAACTTTTTGCATTGAATTTTTCAGTATTCATACCTTTATATTAACTTTATTTAAAAATGTGCAACCTTCTTTTTTTTTTTTTTTTTTTCTTCTTTTCCTAGACTCTAGAGCAACTTTAGTATTGAAATTTTTTGTTTCTTAATATGTTTGGGTAGATTCACCTATGAAAATTGCTTGTGTGGTCCTTTTGGTGTAGGTACTTGTAGTTGTGGGCAACAGGAGTTCGTAGCTAATAACCTAGGTTTTTATGAGTATTTCCTTCTCATCAACTAAGTTTAAATATAATACTGTATAATCTGTTTTGTATAACTATAGACCCTTTGCAAATATCTAGCATAATTATAATAAAAATTTCAAAATGCATTTATTTTTATTTAGAGTCGATACTATTTAGGTAGTAAATGCTATAATTTTTGTCTCATGATTTGTTAATAGTGACAGCTGCATGCAGTTTGTTAGTTTCAAGCTGGAGTTTAGCATATATTAGTAATAGAGGCCATATGAACAACTCCCACGAATCCAGGATATTGCCTTTCTCCTATTCACACGCCCCCAACTTAAGCAAAGATTATCTCCACAAGCCATTCAGGAAAAGCCACATGGTTCTGAAAATTACTCAATACTGGTGAAGAAGCCCTGTGTTGTTGTTCATGTATAAATTAAATTCTTAAATCAGGCTTCAGATTGAGAACAAAGAATTAAAATTATAATGCCAATGAAAAAATTTTAAATGAGAAATAAAGATGTAAACATTTCTTGCATTGATAATTAAGAGGCACTATCGAGGCGGAGCAAGATATACCACCCCTCTTTGGCATATTGATTATTTTAAGCTGGTTATTTTAAGCTGGTAGATATAGATGAAGTTCTGAGAACAGAGTGGAAGTTACTTTTGTAAGAGACATTTACATGCGTAAGGGAAATCTGCATTTGTAAGAGTCTTTCTGACTGTACCAGGGTGAAGAGGATGGCCAAATTTTTAGAAACACTTATCAGTGCAGTTTATGTGATAGACTCTTGGGGCACCTCGGGGAGCTCAGTCGGTCAAGCGTCTGTCTGCCTTCAGCTCAGATCATGATCCCAGAGTCCTGGGATCGAGCCCCTCATAGGGCTCCCTGCTCAACAGGAAGTCTGCTTCTCCCTTGACCCTCCCCCCTCTCATGCTCTTTCTCTCTCAAATAAATAAATAAAATCTTAAAAAAGGAGTGATAGACTCTTATCAGTGAAAAAAAAATACATATGTGTGTGTGTATATATATATATATATATGCATACCACTTCTGTAACATTTTTCTGGAGGTTCTAACTAGGTAATTAGGCGATAAAACAAAAAGCATCCAGATTGGATTAAAACTTTTTCATTATCTCCAACAGTGGAGTCAATCAGCCGTGACTTAAACCTTACCCTTGTTTACTCCTTTTCCTGGTAATCCCCCATAACTGATATCCCATTCCCAACCCCAACATGTTTATTCTTTAGCTGAAGATGGTATTTAAGGTGATGGCTTTGGCCAGTTTGGAGAGTTACTCAGTTTTCCTGGGTCTCTCCCATGTATACAGGAGGTATACCTATTATTAAACTTTGTTTTTCTCCTATTAATCTGTCTTATGTCAATTTAATTATCAGACTAGGCAAAAGAACCTAGAGGGGTAAAGGAAGAATTTTTCCTGTCCTACACTATATTGGAAGATCAAAGTGATTTCCTTCCTAAGAAGTAATTTAAGACCAATTTCTGAAAGACCCTATTCATAGTTCTGTCAGGCTGTAAAATATTGAGCTTCAAATTCTGTAATTTTCTAATTATTTTTCTAATAATTTTGATTCATGCTTAATCCATTTTTTAAAAGTATTAATTTTTTCAAGCATATAACCTCAACATTTAGAAATCAGATTCTCAGTAAAGACATGCATGGTGGTTTCCAAAAAGAACATTATCAAATATCTAAGAAGAGTGTTCCATGAACCTAGGCATTCAACAAAACTTGAAAGAATAGAAGCAAAACATTTCTAAAGCACACTGGGCTTCCTGGCTTCTGACAAGTTTGACAGAAGCACAGAAAGGAAACTGGGATTTCACTCAAAGACTGGGGATAAGAGTTGGTGAAGTAGGCTGGACAATCCTTTTTAGATTTGAAAGAAGCTGGAAAACTAAACTAGGAAAAGTCCAGAAGAAAATAACTGGATGTGAATATTCTGGTCTGGGTGGTACCTTGAGATATCTGAGGTGCAGATGTGGAACTTCTTGACAGGTTTGAGTCAAATTCTGAATGAGCAGGAGAGGTGAAAATATGTATGTAAGGAACCAATGATAAAAAGTTGAAATGACATTTGGTGTCCACTCTTCCCCACCATAGTGGGGTCCCCCCCCCACCAAGAGTTGGTGTCCACTCTTCAACATTTTCCTTTTTTTTTTTTTTTTTTAAGATTTTTTATTAGAGAGCATGAGCAGGAATGGGGGAGGGGGAGAGGGAGAGGTAGACTCCCCATTGAGCAGGAAGCCCGTTGTCAAGGGGTACAATCCCAGGACCTGAGCCGAAGGCAGACACTTAACCAACTGAGCCACCCAGGTGCCCCTTCAGCATTTTCTTTTATTGAATTTTCTCAATCGTATGATTGAGAATCATATCCTGGTGGTTGCCCTTAACACTTTAAAATATTTAGTTGAATTTTATTTCCTTAATTAATGTGACTTCAAATCATTTTCCTAAACAAAACAAGGCACTTAACATGTGTTTACTTCTCTACTTCCTTGTCACAACTTACCCTACCCCACCCATGCTATTCCTCTTGAACTGATGTAGTCTAGATTTTAATTATGCATAACTGTTTCAGTTTTATTATTGAAATGAATTTAAATTGTATACAACTGTGTCCTTTGTTTCTATAATCCAAAGTTTCCTCCTGGGTTCATTTTTTATTGTGCTCTAGTATATTCTGAAGTAATTCTTTAAAATGGTTTCTTGGGTGACCCATGCCCTGAACTACTGCTGTATTAAAAAATTATATTTTTCTTTCATATTGGAATGATTGCTTGACTACGTATTGAATTGCAAGTTCAAAGCCATTTTTTGTCAGAACTTTGATTCTAATATGCTTTACTATGTTCTTTTTTCTCTTAGGAATTCTGTTTCCAACATTATTTTTACTTTTTCTGCAGATAATTTTTTATCTCTTTCTTCCAAGATGCTTTCAGTGCTTTGTCTTTTTCTTGCTGTTTTGAAATTTCATTATGTATATAGCTAGGAGTGAATCTTTTCCATTCATTGAGCTTAGCACTTGGTAGACCCATATAATCTGAAGATTTATATATTTAGGTCAAACATGTAGCTTCCTAATGTTTTTGGTACGTCCTTCCTCCATTTTTCTCTATTCTTACCTTCTGGAGCTCCCAATCAAAGGACATGAGCACTTCTGGGTTTTTCCTCTCAGTTTAAAATTTGTCTTTCATACTAGCAGTTTCTTTGTGCATATATTGCTATGTTCTTGGAGAATTCATCAGATTAATCCTTCAGCTTCACAAATTACTTTTTGATAGTATCAGGGCTGCCAGGAATTTTTTTTTGTAATTTCACTATTTTTAATTTCCAAAATTTGTAGCTGAGTTTTTCATTGTTGTTACATCATCTTGTATTTTTATAATTATATTTATTATAATAATTTAAACTCCTTCTGCCCTTTATTTTATTAACTGTTTCATCAAGTATTAGCCCTTTGATTTTTTAAATTAGATACTAATTTTAAGAGTGTTCTTTTTCCTCAAATATATTTGATAATCATTGGTTGTATACAGATACTTGTAATTGAGATTCCCTATTGGCTCTGTGTTTGAATGCTATAAATGTTGTCAAGATTGCTTTTAATCTTCCCTTTAGGAAAGGATGGATATAGTAATGATAGGATTTACCAGTTACTTGTCTCTAGGATATGACAGATCTGAATAATTTTGGGGTGTTTCCAGCCACTCAGAGTACAACACTTCTTTAGCCTAAATTGTAATTTCTGTTCCAAATTTCTACTTGTTGCTCTGTAAAAATGGAAGAAAACAGTCTGATTCCTTTGGCTGCTCTTACTATGGCACCCCAGTAAATCATCCTTATACCATCCTAGGAGTCACTTTTGCTCATCCTATGTCACCTCTAACTCTATAGTGCCCTTGCATATGCTATTTCCTATCACCAAAGCCTTTTACTACACAGATGTGGGCCCGTGGATTGATTTTCAGTCTGACACTAATTACCTTTTCTCATTCCAGAATTGCTCATGGTTCCTGGGTCAAGGAAGGCACTTTTCTTGTTTTTCAACACTTAAACGTGTGTGTGTACTTACATATATATATATTTGTGTGTATATATGTATGCGGGGTAGTATTTGCATATATAATCTTACTAGGGTTTAAGGCTGTCAACATTCTTTTCTTTCATATTTATGTTTGTATATGTGTGTATATATATATGTATACATATAAAGTAAAAATATAAATAAATATTATTTTTTCTCTAAGGGTTTAAGACTATAAAGAAAGATGGGCTATATACTAAAATACATACATACATAATCTAAACTGAATCCTAGTTTTTATTTAATTTATCTTTTGATTTTTGTGTAGTTAACACACAATGATACATTAGTTTTAGGTGTACAGCTTAGTGATTTCACAAATTTATACATTATGCTATGTTTACAAGTATAGCTACCATTTGTCCCATTACATCACTCTTACAGTACCATTGACTATAGTCCTTAGGCTGTGCCTTTTATTCCCATGACTTAGTCACTCCATAACCAGAAGTCTGTATCTCCCTCTCTCCTTGACCTGTTTTACCTATCCCCCATGCTTCCTCCCTTCTGGCAAACATCAGTTTGTTCTCTGTATTTATAGGTCTGATTCTGCTTTTTGTTTCTTTATTCTTTTTTTTTTTTAATTCCACTTATGATTGGAATCATATGGTATTCTCTTTCTCAGTCTGATTTATTTCACTTAGCACAATACCTGCTAGGTCCATCCATGTTGTCTCAGATGGCATATCATCATGCTTTTATGGCTGCATAATATTCCTATGTGTGTGTGTATCATTTTCCTTATCCATTGGTCTATTTTTGTATACTTAGGTTGCTTCCATAGCTTGGCTATTGTAAATGATGCTGCAGTAAACATAGGGGGGCATATATGTTTTTGAATTAGTGTTTTCATTTTCCCTGGGTAATACCCAGTAGTGGAATTCTTGGGTCATATGGTAATTCCATTTTTAATTTTTTAAGGAAACTCCATACTTTTTTCCACAGTGGTTGTACCAATTTACATTCCCACCAGCAGTGTATGAGGGTTCGTTTTTCTCCACATCCTTACTAACACTTGTCATTTCTTGTCATTTTTGATTTAGCTATTTTAACTGATATGAGGTGGTATCTCATTGAGGTTTTGATTAGCATTTCCCTAATGATGAGTGATATTGAGCATCTTTCCGTGTGTCTGTTGGCCATCTGTATGTTTTTTTGGAAAAATGTCTTTTCAGATCCTCTGCCCATTTCTTATGTGGATTGTTTGGGTTTTTGTTTTGTTTTCTTTTATTTATTTATTTATTTATTTATTTTGTTTGGTACTGAGTTGTAGGAGTTCTCTAAATATTTTGGATATTAACCCATTATCAGAAATATCTTTTGCAAATACCTTCTCCCATTCAGTAGGTTTTCTTTTTGTTTTATTGATGGTTTTCTTTGCTGCGTAAAAGCTTTTTATTTTGATATAGTCCCAGTAGTTTATTTTTGCTTTTGTTTCCCTTGCCTTAGGCTACATATCTAGAAAAATGTTGCTTTGGTTGATGTCAGAGAAATTATTGCCTTTGCTCTTTTCTAGAATTTTTATGGTTTCAGGTCTCACATTCAGGTGTTTAATCCATTTTGAGTTTATTTTTGGGTAAGGTGTTAGAAAGTGGTCCAGTTTCATTCTCTTAAACCTAGCTGTCCAGTTTTCCCAGCACCCATTTATTGGAGAGACTGTCTTTTCCCCATTGTATATTCTTGCTTCCTTTAGGTCGTAGATTAATTGACCATATAATTGTGGGCTTATTTCTGGGGTCTCTGGTTCTGTTCCACTAATCTGTTGGCCTGTTTTTATGCCAATACTATACTGTTTTGGTTACTACATCTTTTTCGTATAACTTGAAGTCCAGAATTGTGATGCCTCCACGTTTGCTTTTCTTTTTCAAGATTTCTTTGGCTATTTGGTGTCTTTTGTGGTTGCATACAAATTTTAGGATTGTTTGTTCTAGCTCTGTAAAAAATGCTGTTGGTATTTTGATAGAGATTGCATTAAATGTGTAGATTACTGTGGTTAGTATAGACATTTTAACAATATTCTTCTAATCCATGAGTATGGAATGATTTTCATTTGTTTGTGTCATCTTCAGTTTCTTTCATTAGTGCTTTACAGTTTTCAGAGTACAAGCCTTTCACTTTGACTAAGTTTATTCCTAGGTATTTTATTCTTTTTGTTGCAATTTATGATTGCAACAAAAAGAATAAATTTTTGAATTTCTCTTTCTTCTATTTCATTACTAGTATATAGTAACACTACAGATTTCTGGGTATTAATTTTGTATCCTGCCACTTTACTGGATTTTCTTATTACTTCTAGTAGTTTTGTTGGTGGAGTCTCTAGGGTTTTCTATGTATATTATCATATTATCTGTGAATAGTGACAGTTGAACTTCTTCTTTACCACTATGGATGCCCCCCCCCTTTTTTTCCTTTTTCTTGTCTGATTGCTGTGGCTAGGACTCTGGTACTGTGTTGAATAAAAGTGGTGTTAGTGGACATCCTTATTCCTGACCTTTGAGGGAAAGCTCTCAGTTTTTCATCACTGAGGATGATGTTAATGTGAGTTTTTCATCACTGAGGATGATGTTAATGTGAGTTTTTCATATATGGCCTTTATGTTCCCTCTAGCCCCACTTTGTTGAGATTTTTTTTATCTGGAATGGATGTTGAATCTTGTCAAATGCTTTTTCTGCATCTACTGAGATGAACATATGATTTTTTTATCCATCAGTTGTTGATGTGATATATGAAGGTTGATTGATTTGTGAATATTGAACCATCCTTGAATTCTTGGAATAAATCCCACCTGATTGTGGTGAATAATCTTTTTAATGTATATTGAATGTGGTTTGCTCATATTTTCTTAAGGATTTTTGCATCTATGTTCATCAGGGATGTTGGTCTTTAGTTTTCTTTTTTGTGTGTGTGTGCTGTCTCTGGTTTTGGTATCAGGGTAATGATGGCCTGGTAGGATGTATTTGGAAGCTTCCCTTCCTCTGCTATTTTTTGGAATAGTTTGAGGACAATAGGTATTAACTATTCTTTAAATGAGTGGTAGAATTCACTTGTGGATCCACCTGGTCCTGGACTTTTAATTTTTGGTAGTTTTTTGATTATCAGTTTAATTTCATTACTTAAAATCTGTTTGTTTAGATTTTCTATTTCCTCCTGGCTCAGTTTTGGAAGATTGTATGTTTCTAAGAACTTGTCCATTTCTTCTAGATTGTCCAGTTTGTTCACATAAAATTTTTTGTAGTATTCCCTTAGTCTTCTGTATTTCTGTGTTGTCAGTTGTTACGTTTCTTCTCTCATTTCTGATTTTATTTATTTGGGTCCTTTCACTTTTTTTCTTGTTGAGTGTGGCTGGGTTCTCTGTTCTGTTCAATTTTGGTTTGTCAATTTGGTTTATCTTTTCAAAGAACTAGCTCTTTCTGCTCTGATCCTTATCATTTTTTTTTTCTTTTACTCACCTTGGGTTTTATTTGTTCTTTTTCTAGTTTCTTCAGGTATAAGTTCACATTGTATATTTGAGCTTTTTCTTCTTTCTTGAGGCTTCTGTATTGCTATATACTTCCCTCTTAAACTGCATTTGCTGTGTCCCAGAGATTTTGGACTGTTGTGTTTTCATTTTTATTTGTCTCAGGTATTTTTTTTCTTTTTTGATTCCTTCTTTGACCCATTGGTTGTTTAGTATCATGTTGTTTAGCCTCCATGTGTTTGTGTTTTTTCCAATTTTTTTCTTGTGATTTCGAGTTTCTTAATCTTTCCTGTTGTGGTCAGAAAAGATGCATAGTATGATTTCAATCTTCTTACATTTAGTGAGGCTTGTTTTATGGCCTAATATTTGACCTATTCTGGAGAATGTCCCATGTGCACTTGAGAAGAATGTGTATTCTGTTGTTTTGGGATGGGCTGTTCTGTATTTATCTGTTATGTCCATCATAACAGATAATCTGAAATGTGTCATTCAAAGATACTGTTTCCTTACTGATTTTCAGTCTCAATGATCTATCCACTAATGTAAGTGGAGTATTAAAGTCCGCTGTTATTGTATTACGATCAATTTCTCTATTAATATCCATTAGTATTTGTTTTATGTATTTAGGTGCTCCAGTGTTGGATGTGTAGATATTTATAATTGTTATATCCTCTTGTTGGATTGATCCCTTTATTATTATGTAATGCCCTTCTTTGTCTCTTATTATAGTCTTTGTTTTAAAGTTTGTTTTTTCTGATAAAAGTATTACTACCTCAGCTGGGTTTTTTGCTTCCATTTGCATGGTCAATATTTTTCTATCTCTTCCCTTTCAATCTGTATGTGTCTTTAGGTCTGAGGTGCACCTCTTGTAGGCAGCATGTAAATGGGTCTTGTTTCTTTACCCATTCCACCACCCTCTGTCTTGTGATTGGAGAATTTAGGCCATTACATTTAAAGTAATTATTGATAGTGTATTCTTATTTCCATATTTTAATTTGTTTTCTGGGGTTTTTTTTTTGTTGTTGTTGTTCTCCTTTGTTCCTTTCTTCTCTCTCTCTTTCTTTGTGATTGATGAGTTTTTATAGTGTTATGTCTGTCTGGCTTTCTGCTTTTTTGTGTATCTATCATAGGTTTAGGGTTTGTGATTATCGTGAAGTTCATATATAACATGCTAAGTAAATAGCAGTCCATATTAATTTGATGGTGATTTAAGTTCAAATACATTCTTTAAAAAAACAAAACAATAACAACAAAAAAACCTTATTTCTTTTTCCCTTCTCCTTCTTCCCCCTTTTACTCCCTTCTCCATGTCTTATGTATATGTTGTCATATTTTGCATCTTTTTATTCATAATTTTCTTATGTCTAATTATGACCATTTCTTTTCCACTTAAATCCCAAACATTTCTTGTAAGGTTGGTTTAGGAGTGACAAACTCCTTTATCTTTTATTTGTTTGGGAAACTGTCTCACCTTTAAATCTGAATGATGACTTTGCCAAGTGGAGTATTCTTGGTTGTAGGTTTTTTCCTTTCAGCACTTTGAATATATCATGCCTTTCTCTTTTAGCTTGCAAAGTTTCTGCTGAAAAATTAGCTGATAGCCTTATAGGTTTTTTTCTTGTAGGTAATGTTTTGTTTCTCTCTTGCTACTTTTAGATTCTCTCTTTATCTTTAACCATTGACTTTTTAATTATTATGTGCCATGGTGTGGACCTACTTGGGTTCATATTGTTTAGAACTCTCTGTTCTTCTTGGACTTTGATGTCAATTTGCTTCCTTAGGTTAGGGAGGTTTTTCTTCAAATAAGTTTTCTACACCTTTCTCTCTCTTCTTTTTCCAGAACTTCTACAATGTGAATGTTTGTTCACTTAATGTTGTCTAAGAGATCTCATAATCTATTCTTATTTTAAAATTTTCTTTTCTCTTTTTGCTGTTCACCTTTTGTGCTTTCTACTACCCTGTCTTCCAGATCACTGATGTATTTCTTCTGCCTCCTCTAATTCACTTTTGATTCCCTCTGGTGAGGTTTTTTGTTTGTTTGTTTTTTAATTTCAGTTATTATATTCCTAAACTCTGGTCATTTTTTAATATTTTCTCTCTCTTTATTGAAGGCCTTACTGAGTTTGTTGTTTTCTCCAGCCTGATGAGTAGCTTTATGATCATACTTTAAATTCTTTATCAGTCATATTGCTTAATTATATTTAATTTAGTTTTTTGTCTGTGTTTTTTTCTTGTTCCTTCTTTTGGAACATGTTCTTCCATCTCCCCATTTTGCTTGACTTTCTGTGTTTGCTTCTATGGACTAGGCAAAATGGCTACTACTCCTTAAGTTGAAGGAGGCATCTTGTATATGGTGTCCCCTATGCAGATTATGTGTGCTTGGTGATTTAGGATAGCTGGCTGGAGCTGTGGCTGTATATGCTAGTTACTCTCAAATCATGGCTTTTTACAGATAGAAGAAAATAATAACAATAATAATAATAGAAAAATAAAATTATGAAAGAAGAAAAAAGAATAAATAATAATAATAGAAAAAATTATAAAAGAAGAAAAAAGAATAAAAAGATAATAATAATAGAAAAAAATAAAATTATAAAAGAAGAAAAAAGCGTAAAAAGAGAAGAAAGAACAAGTAAGAAGAGGGGCACCTGGGTGGCTCAGTCAGTTAAGCGGCTGCCTTCAGCTCAGGTCATGATCCCAAGGTCCTGGGATCAAGCCCCACATCACGCTCCTTGCTCAGCGGGGAGCCTGCTTCTCCCTCTGCTTGTCACTCCCCCTGCTTGTGCTTGCTCTCCCCTACCCTCTGTGTCAAATAAATAAATAAATAAAATCTTTAAAAAAAAACAACAAAAAAACAAAAAGAACAAAAATTAAAACAAAACAAGACAAGATGAATTAGGGAAATAAAATAAATAACAAAAATTAAAAATTAATTTTAAAAAACCCAAAACAAAAATACCAAAAAACAAAAGCCATAAGATACTTGTGGCTTATTTTCTGTGTTCCAGTATCATAGAGGCTGTGATAGCTGGACCTGCCAGTTATGGCATCCCAACTGTGCTCTCATCTGGGCTTTTAAGGTAGAGGGAGAGAGAGCATCTCCACAGCTCCTTGACCCTTTTAAACTCCAGCTTTTTTTTTTTTTCCCTATATCCCAGCACAGCCAAAGCTGGTGTGGGCTTGCAGATCCTTGGCTTGGTAAGGTGGCAGGCTCCCTGTGATGACCACACCTACCTATTATGATGTCCAGACCTTGCTCCAGTCTCAGGCCTTTAAGGTGGCATGGGAATGTAAACCATGCATTCCCCAGTCCCTCTGACCTAGAGCATATTCCTGTATCTCCCCTACCACTGGGCAGAATTTTAGTGTTATCTCTTTTATACACTAGTTGTTCATTTAAACCATGGCTTTTTTCCTGTGCCCAAGGACAGAGGAATCTGTTCCTGGTCCCTCAGTACTATCCCTCCCTACTGTAGTTTGCAGCATCAGGCGTGGGGGTTCCCTTTGTTACTATGTCTCCATCTCTCCTGCTGTTCTTTTGCCAGTCTCTCTCTCTTTGGTTGTTCAGTACCTGTTCAGTCATCCCTTAGTTCTTCTTCAGGAGGAATCATTCTACTAATAGGTGTAATTTGTTGACTTCTGTGGAGGAGGTGAGTTCAGAGTCTTCCTATATTGCCATCTTGGACCGGAACTCCATCCTAATTTATTTTAATAGACTTAATTTTTTTAGAGCAGTTTTAGGTTCATAACAAAATTGGGTGGAAAGTACAGAGAGTTCCCATATACCTCCTGCCCCAACATAGGCACAGCCTCCCCCAAGTTGGTACACTTGTTACTCTTGATGAACCTGCATTGACATATCATTACCATCCAAAGTCTATAGTTTACATTAGGGTCCGCTCTTGTACATTCTGTGGGTTTTTGACAAATGTATAATGATATATATCCACCATTATAGTATCATACAGAATAGTTTCACTGCCCTAAACGTCTCTGTGCTCTGTCTATTCATTCCTCCTTCCCCCCAACTCCTGACAACCCCTGATTCTTTTACTTTCTTTATAATTTTGCTTTTTCCAGAATGTCAAATATTTGGAATCATGTAGTATATGGCCTTTTCAGATTGGCTTCTTTCACTTAGTAAATAATCCTAAAATTTTTAGCCTTTAGAAATATCAAGTAATGTACAAAATAAGCTTTTCTACTCAAGCTGCACTCACACTTTATTTTGGCTTCCACTCCCACCAAACCTTGCTATGTTTGTACTCTTGCCGAGACTGAGATCAGGGTTGGAGCAAGGATTGGTGACCCAGTGGGAGACAGGATAGACACAAAAGTCTATTATATAAGATAAGCTGGTTATGCAGCCGTAACAGTCCCCCTCAAAACGTCAATGAACTAAAACAGAAATGGTTTATTTGCCATTCGAACTGCATGTCCACTGAAGCTCCTTGTTGTAAATCAGAGGCCATGATGGCAGAGCAGTTACCATGTAGAACATGGCTATTCCTTGTGTTTAAGGGAAGGAATTTTGCAGGGCCTTGCACTGGCAATGGCAGGCTGTGGCTCAGAGTGGAACGCACTGCTCCTTCTCACAGCCCATGGCCACTGCTCATGTAACACATCCCCCTACACAGGGACTAACTAGTGTCATACTACTCAGAGTGGAGAACTGGGAATCTTTGTGAACAGCAATAATGAATAAGTTCGTATCTCAAAAATTTACATAGGGCATCAAAATAACTGCTAAATCCAGGGTCAGTGTGTATTTTTAAATATATGCTACTATCACTTCCTGGATATTCTCATAGAAACTCATATCTTCTATTAAGGTTCATTATAAATAATGCAAAACGATATAAGTGTTTTTACAATTCTGTAGAGGCAGAAAAAAATTTGAAAACCAGTATCATAGAAAAGTACAATTTTGTAGAATCTCAGAAATGGAAGGAATTATAGCCTCTGTGCAATTCAGTCCAGCTTACTTTTAGCTATTGCATACTTTACATATAGGTGCATTTATCTGTGTGTGTGTGTGTATGTGTGTGTGCATATAAAATCTGTTATGGATATATATGTGTGCATATATATTATTAGTATTATTCCTTTGGAATCACATATACATATATGTATTCAATAAATATTAAATATCATATAAGATGTTCTGCTGAGTTCTATGGATGGGGATGCTTTTTATTTTTATACAGTATCTGCCTATATTGGAAAAAACATAATTCTTCACTCAAATACAGTGTGTTTTATTTATGCCCAACCTGGCCTGTATAACTAGCCATGGTAAAGGGAAAACTTTGCTTCATCTCCTCTGGCTAGATCACCAACTCTTGAGTTGATTCAAATCAGTGTCTTAACTAAGTAATTTTTTTATTCTCTTCTCATTGTCTGCATATTAGTTTCTTTGCACAGATGTCTAGAACCTAGATGGGACTGAATAAAAAGTTTTGAGCTTAAGTAGCATAAGTAATAATTTAAAGTGTTGTAATAAAGAATTAAACATTAAACTTGAAGATAAAGGTAAAATATAATTCAAATATTATAAGACCTACCATTTTATTTGAGAAAACTAAAACTTTGGGAGATTGCACGGTTAGTAAATGTCAAAGGATATAAAACCAGGTTGATACAACTACAAAATCTGTATTTTTTTTACTATGCCAGTGTAGCAGAGACAACACTGGGTGGCCATACACCTCCTCTCTTGAGCACAGGGGTAGACCACATTTCCTAAGCTCCCCTGAAGTTGAGAATATGACTGAGTGTGGCTAGTGGGTTGTGGGTGGAATTCATGCATGCCACTTCCAAGAACTGGCCATAAAAGTCACTTGGGGACCCTCTGATTCTCTCTTCCTCTGTCACAACAACCTCTGAGCTCATGTGTTCTGGGTGGTCCGGCTACAGAATGGCAAAGCTTGGGTCAGCCTGGGCCCCTCCACTTCACACCAATGCTTATCGGGCATCTAACGACAACAACAACAAAAATATCGCTGTTGCTACTGAGCTCCTGGAATTATTTTGTAACTGTAACATAATCTAGTCCATCCTGACTAAAACATCTAGTTTAATATAGTGGAGTTTGCCCTTAATTCAATTATAATCATATGATTTGGGGACAAAATATCTAAATGGCTGACATGAATGAGAAATCTGGACTTTGGGTTTAAAAAATGTTGTAAGTACATTAAATATTACTTTATCAAAATATGCTGATCCTTTTAAGCAGTTACTTTGGGATTTGGGAATATTTTTAAAATATGACAAAATCAAGTCAATATTTTTAAATTTATAAGTATGTAATACTTTATATTCTAGGCTTTATTAGTTTTTTCAAAGAGTTAAAACCACAGAATATTGTAATTGGATATTTGCTATCTAAAAACTGAGTCTGTAAGTACTTTCAAATGTGAAACATCTATAGAATTTCTGGAGAAACTGGTAAAATTCTTTGACATTTATTTTATCTCCAAGCGTTAAATACATTGCTTAAATAGATTGCCAGACCTAATCTGATCCAACATGCTTTGTTTGACCTAGTGATCTTTCCATCTTCTAAAGTTATGTCAATTTTATGACATATCAAGGGAAAGAACTTCAAGACTTTCCTGCTGGGAAACTGACAGTCTTTTTGCATAAAAATACTTCCCTACATCAGAGCTCTTATTTACTTATTTTATTAACAGAAAACAGAAGAAAAATTTGCATTTTGAGTGCTGTGGAGAAAGATCCCAAAGTCATCAGTTGCTCTGAGCAACATATTGTACATGTTACCACATGACAATTGAGACACACACTCATTTGTTAATCTCTGCAGTGGCAGCTCTCACCATTCTGGATGGAGCAAACCTTATTCCAAGAGGTTCATTTGAAACAGGTTAAGGGGATAGCCTTATTATGGCACAGATCAGAACCATTTTCTGCTTCATTTGGAATTATGTGTGTGAACATGAAGAGCTGCCACTAGTTTGTAAGATGTCTTTATGCAGATTAGAAAGGGCACTCCTTCTGGGCGACAAATTAGGAAGAGCGGCTGGCTGACAGTGCACTTTGTGTGCTGTGCAAACTCTACAATAGTATGCAGGGGTCCTGGGAACATAATTAAATATGGTCTTGATGACTGGCAGTGTATGATATTTACTTAGAGACTATTATTAGTGTTAGTCAACTCTCAGAAGGTCAGAATATAATAATAAAAACTAGTTTTCTATGTCCTTTCAAGGGATTCATGGTTGACATTCATCTTAAGTGTTGCCCATTAGGATCCTGTGCACCTCCTTAGAAACTAGCTCACTGTAGTTTGCTCTTTACTCTAACTGCTCAGAAGTTAAGAATCAAAATTTTGATCCACTCTAGTAGTTAGGACCCTTGGTTGCGAGTGATGGAAACCCAACTCAAACTGACTTGAGGAAAAAGGCAGGTTGATTGGCTCCTCTAGAGAGGCTTCTCAATCTCAGCACTGCTGGCATTTTGGGCCAGATGATTCTTTGTTTCAGTGGAGTGGGGACTGTCCCATACATACATTTTAGGATGTTTAGAAGCATCCCTGGACTCTACCCAGTGGATTCCAGTAGCACCACTTCCCCAGTGTGACAACCAAAATGTCTCCAGTCACTGGTAAATGTCCTTTAGTGGGCAAAATTGTCTCCAGTGAAAATCACTGGGTCTGATAACTAAAAAGTCCAGGTATCAAAATAGCTTCAGACAGCATCATACTCATATCCAAACAGAAAGGACCCTTGGCAGGCTGATTTTCCACCAGATCAACAACTGTGAGGGTTGTGGGGTATGGGAGGGGTACCTCATTCTGCATATCTCCAGTGAAAGTCCCAGGTAGGGGCCTCACTGTCAGAGGTTACAACCAGAGCTTCCCAGTAACCAGTGGTAGTCAGCACTACCCGAACTACAAAAGATAAAATGCATGTTCTAAGAAAAGAGGGGATATAAAGAAGTTGGACAGGCAAAACCAACAAATGTCTGCTCAGAATATTCATATTTTTTAAGCAAATATTTATTGAGGATCATTTAGGTTTTAGAAATACAGTGATGAATAAAACAGACCCTAGCTCATGTTAGGCATTTTGAGTATTTTTTAATCTGACTTTATTTGCTAATGTCCTCATTTATTGTATATTTTTTGTCTTGTGCATACGTCAGTAAGCTGCTAAAATTATTTTCTAGAAATAGGAGACATAGAAAAATTACAAATAAGTAAATGTTGGAGTAAAATAGCAGTTTTACAAGATCAAGTTATGGCCATTCTTATTCTGCTCTATGTATTTCAAGATCACTTTAGCTTGCTTATTTAAGAATAACCAGTTGTTAAGATATCTTCTTGTCTTTAATTGGGTAAGATTCAACTGGTGAAAGGCTTGCTTACACCCTCTCTCACTCCTGTCCTAGTGGTTGTAGGCTCATTCCCTGGAAGGTCCATTGAGTTTTCTCTCCCTTCCTCCAACCTCACTGTCTAAAAAATATCTGGTAAGGTTGATGTCCCAGTTATGACTGCAAGTGACAGCAGTATCAAAATATCAGTGATTTAAATGAAATAGAAATTTCATTCGCTTATATATAAATGTCTAGTTCTGGAGGGCTTATTATATTAGAGGCCCAGTCTTCTTTTAGCTTCTTTGTTCTCTTGTGTGAATCTTCAATAACCCAAATTCTATGATGGTCCAAAATGGCTGCTGGAACAACTGTTATTTTCCAGCCAGCAGAAAAGAGAAAGTACAGAGAAAGGAATAGTCTTTTCCTTTATAGTCGTTTTCTGAAATTAGACATACCAATCCCACTTACATACTTTGCCTTAAAAATCACTCATGTGGGACTTCTCTGTAAGGAGCTTGTCTTACCAATGAAGAAAGTAGAGCTAACATTGGAGAACAGCCAGGAGGCTACCCCAGTGGGCTCGTTCCCTGGTGGCACCAGGTTTTACAGAGTTGACCTTGATTCTTGTGTTCTGGAGTGCTCAAAGGTCATGGGGAGGGATGATAGGTCAGTTAGGATTCACACAGGAAAACAGACCATTCTAAGTCTTATGGGAATGAACGAGTTAATATAGGAATTAGGGATTGCAGGAATGTGGGAAGAGCTTCATAAGTGAAGGTCAGGAAGGCTATAGCTAAAGATTGGAGAAACAGTCACTGAAGACCTCATTTGAAGATACAAATTGAGTAGTTCTCAAAAGTTTCATGGGGAAAATGCTGAAATCCTCAAGAGGCTCTGGAAAAGCTCCCAATAAACATCTCCGTCTGTAGAGCCACAGGAGCACCTCCAAAAGCCCTGCATTATGATGTCATGTCCACCCATGTGACATGCTAAAAACTCCTAAAAGTAATGACTTCTCCACACTTCCATCTTCCATACTTACTTGCATTTCTTTCATTGACAAATTCTGACCTAAAAAAATATGGGAAGGGGATTCTGGGAAGTGTGTCCTTTGGGGATAGAAATGATGCTGAATTGACAATAGACAGTCATACACAAGAGGTCTCAATAGTATTTATTGCCAAATTTGCCTCACTAGGGTCTATCAGAATCCTGGAAATAGGCTGGCAATTAAGATCCATCACTGTGAAGAATGGATCATATTATGTCTTTTAATGTCCTACACTCCAGCACTCTTTCCTTCTGTCAAAGTGAAAAGGTTATGGTATAGTGTGGGAATGCTCAGTGACAAGCCCCAGTTCGGCTACTTAAACCATTCGAAATTACTTATCAGCTCTGAGACTGTGCCACAGTCCATGCTATTTGGGTGACCTTGGGCAGATTCCTTAATGTCTTTGCATTTCAGTTCAACTTCTTCCATAAAAATAGGTTAATCAGTTAACTGTAGAATAGAGGTAAAGAAAAAATAGCACATGAAAAGAAAAGCACTCAGGACAGTGCTTAATACACAGAAGTTCATTTCACATCCATAACTTGTTTTCATTAAAAAGTTCTGCAATCAGTGTATTATGATACTCAACCCAATACCAGAGAGGCACCTTATTCTGGGCTCACACCAAATTCATTTCTTACACTGAATAATATACTTTGTTTAAGAAACATTATTGTAATATAAAGATTTTAAATACTAGAACCAATTCTTTTCTGTGAGTCAAAGCTCTTTGGCACTAGGAAGAGGCTGACTAACCATCTATCAGAGATGTGATTGTTAGGATTCTTGTGCTGGTTTGTTGGCAAGAACAGGTGAATTAACAAGTCACTCTAAACTCGGAGATCCAAGTAATGTACCTTTCATTATGTCTTACATTTCTCCAAGGATAATTTCAGGCTACTACTTCCCTTTTAGTTTAAAGGAGTTTTTTTTGTTGTTGTTGTTGTTTTTTATTTTTTGTTCTTTTTTGTTTTTTTAAGAGGTGGGAAGCAGGAGAGGAGACGTGCTGGCAGAAGTTGCAAGTAAGATTTTGAACCTATGGGGTAGGGAAAAATATTAGCCAATAGAAAGATTTTCTTCTGTGGGCCATCTGTTTTACTCAAAAGTAAAAAACTCACGTGCCTCCAGCTAGGGAATGTAGATGAGAGAAGTGAACCAAGAAGGCACTTCGGTGAACTGGTAGCTCCCACGTGGTCAATAGTGGCAGCCTAGCCAGTCCTCAGCTCTAATGGATTGTTGTCACATTAGAATTGCATACTTAGAGCTTTTGTTGAACCTGAAACAATTTTATTTTTAAATACTATGTTAGATTATAGGTCACCAGCTTTCAAAATACGATTTTTGACTTAATCCAGCAAATGGAAATTCATTTCTGAGTGCTAAAGTGTGCAGGAACGTTCTTTTAAACTACTTCAGTCTAAAAATGTTACTTCAAAAAAAAAGTTAATCAAATTTTTGCCCAAACATTTAGGAAGATAAATTAGTCTCTTCGATTCTATCAAATATTTCCCTTTTTGGGATTTGTAAAACAGAGTGATTTTCTATATGTAGTCAAATAGGGGAAATTGCATTGCTGCCAGCGACTATGCCCCACAACTGGTTAGAGAGTTCGATTGGGTGAAACAAGAGTGACCCTACAGTATTTCCCTAGCACTGCCTGCAAGGCTGCTTCAGGTTCCTATACCCATGGTTCTCCCTACTTGCACATGGAGAACCTGCTGATCCCACTGCATATTTATAGGTGTGGCTCCTGCCGCTAAACCTAACGAGCATGGCTCTTCACCATTACTGGGTAATGAAAATGTGTTTGTAATTTAATCATAGTTTATAACTTATTAAATTTAATGTCTCATGCCTCATAAACCTGGTGGTATTCTTTTGTTGGTGGTTGTTGCTGTTGGTCTAAATGCATATTTGCCATGTTGTTTGTGCTGATTTCTCTAGCTAAGATGTTCCATGCACCACCGAACTTTATTGTTAGGCTACATTTGAATTGTATGGGTAAACCTGTCACTAAACCTTGTATTTAATCCAAGGGGGTTTGTCTTTGGCCTCAAGTGCATGGCTATTCAAAATCCAGAGACCCACAATCTTCATATGCCTGATGGGATCCACTGAATAAAAATGTTTACTATGGTCACTTCTGAGACTACTGTTTCTAGAATGAAAACCTTGGGATCAGTGATAGAAATACCAGCTGAGATGCTGATCCACTCTGTTTTAGAATGTACCATTGACACAAACAAGTGTTTCATAGCTCCAACCATGAGAAAAATACTTAGAAATGCAAAATGCACTTAACTCTTGAATCCATCTATTATTTCTTTCTTATGTCTCTAATTGCCAAAGGGACAAATGTTTTCTTGATTTGTCCAATTAGAAACTGACTTTATAGAACATTAGCTCCCAAGGATTCTTAAAATTGTTACATGATGGTTAGTTCCGGTGGATTTTGCTTTAAACAAAATAACTATCTCTCAATGAGAAAATTTATAGTTGATATGTTTATTTTAATAGCCATCCAAAGAATAGCATAAGAACATTTGGATTAAGAGAAAAGTTAAACCATCTTTTGATAAGTCAAAATTAAATGTTTATTATGAGATTTTCTTCTAATTTTACTTTCCTTATGGGCAAGTATATAGTTCAAGTTTTCTTTTGCCTATTTTCTCAATTAAAAAAAAAATTATACTTCTAGAAGCACCCGGATGGCACAGTCGGTTGAGACTCCAGGTCTTGATCTCCACTCAGATCCTGGTCTCAGCGTCGTGGGATCGAGCCCCACGTTGGGCTCTAAGCTCGGTGGGGAGTCTGCTTCAGGTTCTCTCTCATTCTCCCTCTACCCCTCCCTGCTGTGAGATCGCTCTCCCTCACTCTCATTCTCTCTCTCCGCCCCCCCAAATAAATAAATAAATCTTTAAAAAATTATACTTCCATCCATGATTACTTATTTGAAATGACTAGTAAAAGTAGAAATGCCTCTTGGAAAACTTGGATAAAGATTGTCTTTAAGGAGATTTTTAGATTAATCCAAAACAACAAATTTTCACAATCTTAGTTTTGCTACTTGGTAATACACTTCAAGGTTCAGCCTACTGCTCTTTCACAGGCAAAACAGCAACTGGAAGCAAGATGCGGGAAATACATGCACATAAGAGGAATAGCGTGGCTTTGGAGGCAAAAAAAGCAGGGATAAAAGTCCTGAGTCTGCCTCTAGTTTTACTTTTGGGTGACATATGTAAGCTACTCCGTGTCAGTTTCCTCATCTGTAAAATGAAGATGACAGTAGCTACTTTTCAGTATTGTTTTGAAATTTAAATCACAGAATCTACGTAAGATGCTAGCACAGTCCTGGGCACATCATAGATGCTCAGTAAATTTTTTTTTATATCGTTATTACTCATATTTAGGTTATTAGAGTAATTAGTGTACTCATCATCATCTCTGGGCAATGAGATTTTGATGAAACAGAAATATCTGTCTTGAGCGTTATTTGAAACTCATTTAGAAAAAGAAATACCCCGAGAAGCACCTGATTGTTTGGGAAAATAAATCTCAGACATTGGTTTGTATTAGGATAATGCTGTGGGAGGTGTGGGAGGAGGGAAAGATAAATTCTGGGGTTCATTTTAATCTTGCTTCTCTATTGAGACAACAGGCAACTGTGGTGGTATTTGGTGTGCATATGATGTGGCTTCTCTTCCTTCAGTGATCACGCTGAGGCTAGCAAATGACACTCAGATGTTAGCAATTTGGGGTCACATTTGAACTGGTGACTCAGGGGGCAAGTGTTCTGTATCCTACCAGTTCTTTTAGTCAGCTTTTGAGTCACATCTTTCTTTATTTTCTCAAATAGAGGGAGCTTGCCTCATGGGAATCATGTGAAATGAATAAAATATAGTGCTCCATAAAGCAAATTCTAAATTAGCTACCATGGTCAGGTAGTTTTCTGGTTGGTCTAATCATTGTGACAATTACCAATTTTCAGAGAAATAAGATAGAGTCAAAATATCACTTTAGAGACAGGATAGAATTCAGTTATTCTTAGATTCCAAAGGCCTCTCAGGCAGGATCTTGCAGGACCAAACTGATTACTATGAATTACCTTGTAGATATGTAGACAGATCAGGCAGTAAGAATATCCAGTTGATGCACTAGAACATAATCAGCTTTTACAAAATTTTGGAATTGACAGAGGAGTAAAAAGCCCTAACTAGTAAATAACAACAACAACAATAACAGTTATAGACAACCAAAAAAGGTTAGGTTGAAGAAATGGGTTTGTTTTTTCCTACCAGGAATCTGGCTCCTAGTATATAACAGGTATTGAGCTAGGTGCTCCATCATTTAATCTTTAGGACAACCATCAAAGTGGACATTATTTTTTTTCCTTGATTGGTAGGCTTTTTTAAAGTTTTTATGTTAATTCCAGTTAGTTATATATATCTATATCTATATATATCTATATCTATCTATCTATCTATATATATATATGGGGTTATAGTTATATAGTTATATATGGTTATAGTTATAGTTATTAACATACTAACATACAGTGTTAGTCTTAGGTGTTCAGTATAATGATTTAACACTCCCATACAACACCCTGTGCTCATCACCTATTTCACCCACCTCCCCACCCACCTGCACTCTGGTAACCATCAGGTCTCTCTAATTTTTTTTCTTAATAGGGAGGAGGGTGTTGGAGGGGGGGGATAGGGAGTGGCAGAGGGAGAGAGAGAGAGAGGATCCTAAGCAGGCTTCATGCCCAGGGCAGAGCCGGATGAGGGGCTCAGTCTCACAACCCTGACATCATGACCTGAGCCGAAACCAAGAGTCAGATGCTTAACTAACTGAACCACCCAAGGCACTCCCCTTCTCTCAGTCTTTTTTTCTGTTTTGTTTTCCCCCTTTGCTCATTTGTTTTGTTTCTTAAACTACACATATGAGTAAAATCATATGGTATTTGTCTTTCTCTGACTGACTCCTTTTGCTTAGAATTATACACTTTAGCTCCATCCATGTCTTTGCAAACAGCAAGATTTCATTCTTTCATAGGGCCAAATAATATTCATATGTGTGTGTGTGTGTGTGTGTGTGTGTGTATACATACCGCACATACCACATCTTCTTTATTCATTCATCAATCAATGGACACTTGGGCTGCTTCCATAATTTGGCTATTGTAATTAATGCTGCTAATAACAAAGGAGTATATGTATCCCTTTGAATTTGTGTTTTTGTATTCTTTGGGTAAGTACTCAGTAGTGCAATTGCTGGATCATAAGGTAGTTCTATATTTAACCTTTTCAGGAACTCCACACTGTTTTCCACAGTGGCTGCACCAGTTTGCCTTCCCACCAACAGTACACAAGTGTTCTTTCTTCACATCCTCACCAACACCTGTTGTTTCTTCTGTTGTTGATTTTAGCCATTCTGACAGGTGTGAGGTAATATCTCATTGTAGTTTTGATTTGCATTTCCCTGATGGTAAGTGATGTTGAGCATCTTTTCATGTGTCTGTTGGCCATCTGTATGTCGTCTTTGGAAAAATGTCTATTCATGTCTTCTGCCCATTTTTTAATTGGATTATTCATTTTTTGGATGTTGAGTTTTGTAAGTTCTTTATATATCTTGGATAGTAACCCTTCATTAAATATGTCATTTGCAAATATCTTCTCCCATTCTGTAGGTTGCCTTTTATTTTTGTTGATTGTTTCCTTCACTGTGCAGAAACTTTATTCTGATGAATTCCCAATAGTTTATTTTTGCTTTTGTTTCCCTTGCCTCAGGAGACATATCTAGAAAAAAGTTGCTATGACCAATGTCAGAGAAATTACTGCCTGTTCTCTCTTCTAGGATTTTTATGGTTTCAGGTCTCACATTTAGGTCACCAATCCATTTTGAATTTATTTGTGTGTACAGTGTAAGAAAGTGGGCCAGTTTCATTCTTCTACATGTGGCTGTCCAGTTTTCCCAACACCATTTGTTGAAGAAAGTTTCTTTTTCCCATTGGATATTCTTTCCTGCTTTGTCGAAGATTAATTGACCATATATTTGAGGATTTATTTCTGGGCTCTTTATTCTGTTCTATTGATTTATGTGTCTATTTTTGTGCCAGTACCACAGTGTTTTGATCACTATAGCTTTGTAATAGAACTTGAAGTCTGGGATGGTGATGTCCCCAGGTTTGCTTTCCTTTTTCAAGATTGCTTTGGCTATTCTGGGTCTTTTGTGATTCCGTGCAAATTTTAGAATTGTTTGTTCTAGTTCAATGAAAAATGGTGTTGGTATTTTGATAGGGATTTCATTAAATGTGTACATTGCTTTGGGTAGTATAGGCATTTTAACAATATTTGTTCTTCCAATCCATGAGCATGGAATGCCTTTCCATTTCTTTGCAACGTCTTGAACCTCTCTCATCAGGGTTTTATAGTTTTCAGAGTACAGGTTTCTTTCACCTCTTTGGTTAGATTTATTCCTAAGCACCTTATTATTTTGTGCAATTGTAAATGGGACTGTTTATTTTTCTTTCTTCTGCTTCCTTATTGGTATATAGAAATGCAACAGATTTCTGTACATTGATTTTGTATCCTGTGACTTTATTGAGTTCGTTTATCAGTTCTAGCAGGTTTTTGGTAGTGTCTTTTGAGTTTTCAATATATAATATCATGTCATCTGCAATTAGTGAAAGTTTTACTTCTTACTGATTTAGATGCTTTGTATTTTCTTTTCATTGTCTGATTGCTGTGGCTAGGACTTCCAATACCATGTTTAATAAAAGTGGTGAGTGGACATCCCTGTCTTATTCCTGACTATAGAGGAAAAGCTCTCAGTTTCCTAGTATTTTGTTGAGGATTTTTGCATATGTGTTCATCAGGGATATTGGCCTGTAGTTGTCTTTTTTAGTGGGGACTTTATCTGATTGTGGTATCAGGGTAATGCTAGCCTCATAGAATGAGTTTGGAAGTTTTCCTTCCTTTTCTATTTTTTGGAATAGCTTGAGAAGAATAGATATTAACTCTTCTTTGAATGTTTGGTAGAATTGGCCCTTGAAGCCATCTAGTCCTGTACTTCTGTTTGTTGGGAGTTTTTTGATTATTGCTTCAGTTTCTTTGTTGGTTATCGAGCTGTTCAAATTTTCTGTTTCTTCTTTTTTTTGTCTTGGTAGTTTATATCTTTCTAGTAATTTATGCATTTCTTCTAGGTTGTCCAATTTTCTGGCCTATAGCTTTTCATAATGTTCTCTTACAATTATTTGTGTTTCTGTGGTATTGGTTGTTATTTATCCTCTCCCATTTGTGATTTTATTTGAGTCCTTTCTCTTTTTTCCTTGATAAATATGACTAGAGGTTTATCAGTTTTTTTTTATTCTTTTGAAAGAACCAGCTCCTTGTTTCATTGATCTGTTCTATTGGGGTTTTGTTTTTTTAACTGAAGCTTCCTTTATTCTATATCATCCTATTAAAGTTTTACTATTTTTACACCAGAACTGTGAAATGCTTAAGATAGAGATTACTAAATTAAAAAAAAAAAAAACAAAAAAACGAACTCAGTACAGAAAATACATTTAATAAAGCAAAAGCCAAAGGCCTGGGGAGATCCAAGAGAGCAAGGTAAGCCTTAATCAAAAACCTCTGTAAATACCCAAGGAGCTAGTCTTTTGAGCCATATTCTCTCAGCTTCCGGTGACCATATTTAACAAGCACATCAGCCCAAAAAGGCCAGCAAAGAGTCTAATGGTTTAAAAGATAAGCAAATGTAGACTTATTTAGTACTGCACAAAGTGCTAATTTCAATAGGTCCATTAAAATGAAGAATATTTGAGAAACATTAATGAAGATGATGGTCACTCAATCCAAATTAATGTTAGATACATTGTTTACAGCATTTTATTACTGCTAGTGTTTTAAATCTGTATAAACAAATTCAAATTCTTGAATCGCTAGTTTCTTAAACTTTATAGAAAACCTTCTATAATCTCCAGTGCTTATCATAAGCATGTTAAGAAATATTATAAATAATTGTTCAAATGTTAACTAGGTGCTGTGGTCCTAAAGCAGGCCACTTCCAAAAAGCCTAATAATTACAGCTTATCATAGTAACTATATAATATATTACCATAAACAGAACAATTATATACATGAGCCACATATAAAGCTCAGTAGTCATGAATATGACGTGATCACTGGACAGCTATTTCCAAAGCTTCCGCATGTGTGTGGCAGAAGGACGATCTTTAGGATCTTCATTAGTGCCTACAGAGAAGAGCTCAATTACTTTCTGGTACATTTCATCCCGTTTTTCCGTATTAACAAGTGGCCTAGTCCCCAAAGCTGCACAGTGTGCTTCATCATCAAAGTCACTTTCATCAAAAAGTTTTATCTTCATCATCATCTGTTCTATTGTTTTTTTAGTTTCTATATCATTTATTTCTATTCTAATCCTTATTATTTCCTTCCTTTGCTGGTTTTAGGTTTTGTTTATTCTTTTTCTAGCTCCTGTAGGTGTAAGGTTAGGTTGTTTATTTGAGATTGTTCTTGCTTTTGAGGTAGGCCTGTGCTGCCATATACTTCCCTCTTAGAACCACCCTTGCTGCATACCAGATGTTTTGTACCATTGTATTTTCATTTGTTTCCGTGTACTTTATTTCTTTTTTTATTTCCTGGTTGACCCATTCATTGTTTAGTGGCATCTTATTTAATCTCCATGTATTTTTGGTGTTTCCAGATTTTTTCTTGTGATTCACTTGTAGTTTCATAGCATTGTGGTCAGAAAATATGTATGGTATGACTTTGATCGTCTTGAATTTGTTTGTGAGTTAATATGTGATCTATGTTGGAGAGTGTTCCATGTGCACTTGAATAGAATGTGTATTCTACTGTTTTAGGATAGAATGTTCTGAATATATCTGTTAAATCCATCTGGTCCTGTGTGTCATTCAATACTACTATTTCCTTGTTGATTTTCTGTTTAGATGATCTGTTCATTGACATAGGTGGGATGTTAAAGTCCCTTACTATTATTTCAGTCAATATTAATTAGATCCATTATGTTTGTTACGCAGTGTTTTATGTATTTGGGTGCTCCTATGTTGAGTGTATAAATATTTGCAATTGTTAGATCTTCTTGTCTCTTGTTACAGTCTTTGTTTTAAAAGTTTATTTTTTCCAATATAAGTATTGCTACCCTGGGGCCTGAGGCATCCAAGAGTATCTCCGGTGTGTACTGTGTATGCTGTGCTGTTTTGTCCTCACTGCTGTATCCTTCAGGGCAGTTGTCTGCAGAGGCTCTCTTTGCCTCGGGTAGGCAGTGTTTGGTTGCTGGCCTGCATGTGATACAGTGTAACTGGGTGGGCTCTGGTCTGCTTATGAAAGGAGAGCTGTTGCCAGCACTGCCAGCACTGAGAGGCTCTGCAAAACTCCTGGTTTGGGAGACGTCGTGTGGGCAGAGGTTTGGGCCGGTCTTCTGGGAGAAGGGGCCCACTGCGCTGGGACTGAGGCGAACATGACTTGGGAAGGGCAGTTCCACTGGAGCACAGCGTGGTGTGGCTTGGTATAGGCAAAGTAGGTAGCGAGCGTTGGCCCTGGGCTGGTTCCTGAAAGTGGCTCTGTGTTTATGCTGGGTGGGGTGGAGGAGAGAAACAGTGCCAGCCAGTTACTTTGTTCCTGGAGGGGTCTCTCTGTGAATGCTCTCTCCCTGGTATGCACTCTGAAATGAGCAAATAACTCCCACTGTGTGCCTCAGGTGTTCTTCAGATCACTATTTCGACACTGGTAAGTCCTTGGGCTGTTTGCCATGCCTTCTCTTTAGGAGCAGCCCCAATGCACTCTGGGCTGTCCCCAGACAGCCTGCTGACCTTCAGAGCTCCAGGCTCTAAGCCCTGCTTGTAGCCAGAACTCAGGAAATTCAGCCCCTCTCGCTTTCCAAGCCAGTGGCTATGGGGGAATCCTCTTTCCAAGCACACAGTAGGCACCTAATGAGTAACAACACATGTGTGGCAGAGCCAAAAGAAAGCACTCCCTTCCCCTGAAATTCCCTCCCTCCCATAGAAGTGATAAGCGGTGCTTTTTTAGGATAGCCATGTTTGCAATAAGAGCAGTAGTTTGGAATTTATTTATGTGTTTTCTCTTTCTTCTTTCCCAACCAAGTACATTACTTTCACCTTTATTGGCCTGAGACCTCTACCTGCCTAGGAAGGTTGGAGGAGGAGAGGAAAATAGGTTTGTTTCAGATAATGCAAAAGAAAAACTACCTAGTTTCTAACATTTAAGATATCACATAGCAAGACAGTAGCTTTGAAAGCAGGTTGTCGTAGAGAGAATTTTGTAAGTTCATTTACCTCATCTTTTTGCAACTCAGTGAAGAAGATGTATGTTCTCTATCAGAGAAAAAATATCTATTATTGCTCTTTTACAGAGGGGCAATATAAGGCAGAGAAGGAAGCACTGGGTAAGTTTGTAAAAGAGGAGAAAGCAGCCAAATATTTGTTCTAATTTGCTTATCTTCTCCTTTGGCTCTAAGGGACTAGTGTGGTGTTGGGTAGCCAGCACATGAAGGGGAAAGGACTCATAACACTCTCTCCCACATGGCACACTGGAAGGAGGAGGGCCAGGCCAACATAGGAAGGGGTCCCCCTGGAAAAAGGAAGAATAGTCTGGTCAGATGAACTAGTTGTGACTAAGGGAAGGAACCACTACGGGGATCTAGAGGAGAGACAGGGTAACTTAAGACCTGCACCCAGGTGAGCTGATCAGAAGCTGTTTCAGTCAAGAGAGGATGGCCCATGAGTTAAAGAATGGATCACAAGTTCACCAGAGATGTGAGCACTGGAGGCCAGTGGGACAGACAGACACCATTCCACCATCCACCTGACCTTCAATTTAAGGAAAGCATCAAAAGCTAGAGGAGGCAATCTGAAAGATTGAACCTCTTTATCTAACCTAAGGGACTGTTTACATGTTTGGAAATTCCCAAGTATCAAACTTGAAAGTAACATTTTTTTTCTTCAATCCAGCAGATGTGGGCTCCGGAGATACCCTAGTTTTCTTCCAAATTAAAGAGAGGTTCTACATTTTCTCAGCATTTCATATACTAAAGTTTGATGCTATGACACATAACCCCCCTGAAAAATTGTGTTTAAAAATGCTTTGGGGCGCTTGGCTCAGTCGGTTATGCGTCCAACTCTTAATTTCTGCTCAGGTCATGATCTCAGGGTTGTGAGATAGAGCCCCATGTCGGGCTCCCCCCTCTGCTGAGGGAGCCTGCTCCTTTTCCTCTCCCTCTGCCCCTCCCCCCCTCAAATAAATCTTTTTTTTTTTTCCCTTAGTAATGCTCCATATTCTAGTAACTTGCTGTTGCAGGGTCTGCAGCGCCTTGGCCATCTCCATCCTCCCAGGGCATACTGCCTCACTCTCTGTTCCTAGGTATCTCAGGGAACCTTCTCACGTGTGCTCAAAAGGAGTCCCATTGGAAACAGACCCAGTGTCAGTTCTCTTCCGCTCTGTCATCCTTAGCTGTCTGGTTCCTGACCCCAGTGGACCATTACAGTCCCAGGGTACTTGAAAAACAGTATCTGTGCTAGGAGATATTTTGAGTTAATCAGTCTGGGGTAAGGCCACAGGCATGAATATTTCTTAAGAGCTCCCTGGGTGATTTTTATGTGCAGCCCAAATTGACAACCAGTGCTTTAGTGTACTATACAGAGGAATCTGGCCCCAGGGAAGGTGTGTGAAGGTGTGTTACCTCTGCTCACCTACCAGTGTGTCTTTCCTGGGCATTGCTGATTTCTTCTGCCAAATACTGCCCCTTCCCTTGGCCTGACCACATCAGCCTGGCCCTTCTGTGTCCCACAGTGGTGCTGCCGATGTGCAAGACTTCACCCATCCAGTAAGAGGTCGAGCCAGGACTCAAACTCTTGACACTAACGTTATCACCGGTGTTCTCTATGAAAGGAAAAGCAAGTACAATTCAAGAGAAAGGAATCCTGAATCAGATTATGTTTTCAATCAGTACAAAGATGAGAAATTTGCCAAATAGGATGGGAAATAACCACTTAACTACAGTGATAATTCTCCTATCCTGAATCTGTATCTGAAGAGGACACAATACCAGCAAGCACTCAACTAGGAGAAGACTACTTACTCCCTGCTCCCCAGCGGGAGAACATTCATTCAACACGCTGCATTGTAAGGATGACTCCTGAACGTGATGCTCTGAGCTAGGAGCTGAAAATAAAATAAGACACAAGCCTTCTGCCTTCAGGAAACTCATGTTTGTTTCCAGTTTTATCGACAGCATTTAAATTGTTTACTCAACACTGTACAACTGAAATATTTGTATTTATGCAGGGGCATGTAATAGTATACAGTTTCACTTACTTCCAATTAGATTCAATCGTTATCTTACTGACAAATATTCTTTAAAATAAGGACAAGATGATATACCCTGGTGAATTAAAGTGAATAGGGTAAGAAGGAAATGGAAAGAAAATTTCATAGAAATAAATGAGTGCTGCCAGCAAGTAGTATATTACTTGGTCCTATCCTCCCGGAAGTGCTGGGAGCTAATTACCTGATTTAGCTCAGACTTTAAATAACCTCATAAAAAAGTCCAATCCACAGACTATTTACACCTTTACTGAAGTAACAAACTTTTTCTTTACATAAAATAGGTAAGGATTTTGAGGGGAAAAAATGTTGAAGTGTGTAGCAACTGGGAAAAGACAACACATATAAAGTATTATAATAAATTTTGCTTTCCAATGGAAGAGTCTGAGATAATTTCATGAGCTATTCATGAAAATGAGGCATAGAGGTTTGTGGCCTATTAAACCCTAGAGATCACTTCTGTGTTATCTTGCTTTATGCCATAAACACCATCCAAATTCGGCATGTGAGAGAGCCTATAATGGGAACACCAGTCCACCCTACAGCTGATTCTGCCTCCATAACAGTCGCTGGACTGATTTGGAACCAGAAAAAAGCCATGGGTGGGGCACTGCGATAGGTTTTATAAGACGCCATATATATTGGAAACTTGGTAATAAAAGTACATAAAATTTTAATCTTCAACTTTTCCTTTAAAAAAGGTGACAAAGCAAATAGGGAAGTGATGTGAAAATGTATTTTTAACAGTGTCAGGAGAGGAATGAATTTTAAGTTCATGTTATTTCTGTTAAAGATATTTTAAAACTGAAAACAAATAAGAAAAAGCTTGACAAAGATTGTTGATTATCTGTCCTTTTCAGTACACGGTCTATTGCTAAGACTGATAATGCATTATGGACAATGAGGAGATTCTTTTGATGCCCTATTTTGTAACTTATGTTTCTAAAGATTTCTGTGATTCCTAATAATTGGGTATCCTTAGTTCTTAGTGTTAGTTGGCTAATTTTATTTAATAGTTACATCTGGAGTGGGTCATTATTCATCAGATGCTGAAAGGATTGAGACAGAATTTTTAAGAATGTTTTATTTAATACTATTATCATAGTATGAGTTATTATCATTAAAATGTTAATAGCCAATAAAGCCCTTAATTAGGCTTATAGATGCTTAGTGATTATTCTTGATGAGGAGGCTGATGGGGAGAAATCTAGTTTCAAACCAGCTGAGTGAAGTACGTCAACATGCTATTTGCAGAAAGAACTAGAGTCGAGTCAAATTCCTATTATGAGTTACCTGTGAGTAATCATCATAATGTATTTGCATACCACAGTTCTCATGAGAGTAATACAATTAGTATTCCTTGTGGGCATCGTTTAATGTATAAGTTGAATTGTTTAAAGGGATCTGGATGAAGCGTGCCTTTTGGCTCTGTTTAATCACAGCAGATTCCATAGTGACACCGAGTAATTTACGGGCATGCCGAGTCTGCCCCTGGAAGCATTCAGGCTGGCCCTCCAGAGCCAGCTTGTGAAGCTTCGGATGCCTATGCAGTTTGGCAACATGGGAGGACCACAGGTCAAGCTCTGAAGACTACTGAGGAAATAGTACTTTATGGAGCAAGCAAGTGAAGACAGTGTCTCTGCTACCAGCCTGCGTGCTTTTCTTGGGCAGTCCAGAGTAACAGCTAGGAAAAGCAAAGGCACAAGGAACTCAGTGCCATCGTCCTATGAATTCTCTTTGATACCCAAAAAGGTGGAGATTGGGTATTTGATCGTGGCTTAACCCACAGATCACATACATCCTGTTGTTACGACACCAAGCAGAAAAATCCCAACACAGAAAAAGTGCTTAGAAATTATCTCAGCTGAAGTGACTGTTTCCCTCTCTCTCTTCTGGATCTCTTTAATCCCCCTTCTCGTAAATGATTGGCTAATCTCAGAATAATAACATATTTGGTGTTATTCTGAACCACCCAATTCTAAGAGTAGTATGAAATACCTCTTTTTTTTGCCCCACTCGTGGTTATTAATGTGCATCAAATTGCATGTCCAGCATAAAAAATACGAGTAGTTTCCCTTTGTAAGAATATCCTTGTTTTCATTGAGAAGTATGGCAAAGAGTGAGCTATCATTTCATGACATGTTAGACACTTTCACTTTTTCTCTCTGTCCACAGCATGCTTTCTGGAGCCAGGGCAACGAAGGTGGAATGTTTATTGAGAATAGTTTCTGTCTTGAGAATAATGTGTGTACATATATTGTAAAATTAATTAAAAACTCATTGATTGAATGGGTAAAAAACTTGAGGCATTGTGTAGAAGTAGTCTAGTTCAGAACCAGGGCAGAGGAGATTAAAAGTGCACACCGCTGGGTTAGACAGGAAAGTAAGATGCTCACTCCACCAATCACAAATCCATTCTGATTGGGTCAGAGCTTCCCGGTTGCCTTTGTTGCACCGATCATCTCCCTGTGCTTACCTGGGGTGTGTTTCTTTGTTCCTGTGTTTGTTTAAGCATATAAGCTTAAGTCACATCCTGTTGTCCATCATTGTTCTAGCGCGGATAGTCACAGTGAGAAATTTGGCTTATGAAACAGAAGACCTTGACCCTAATTAGACGTCAGGTGAGTGAAGCTACTTTTGAGCTTAGAAATGCTGCATATCAATGCATCATCAACCAAATGCTACTTATTATCTGGAGGCTAAGACTAGCATACGATCGAATAATTTTGCAACTTTTGGCAAAAGCACTGGAATTTTGGGTCTATTTGCCAATAGATCTAAATGCTGGAAAGGCATCCATCCCCAGTGTTTGAATGGTTTAAGAGCTGTGATAAATTTACTTTAATAGGTGCTGCCAAGCCTTTAAATGGAGATAGGGTTTGCACAGGTTAGTTAACCCAAACCACAGAGATTTTTAGAAACAAACGAATAAAAATTATTGCATGTCATAGCTGGGGATAGTAAGATGTTTGTAAGATTGTCAAACAACTTACACTACAGATACATACCAGGATTTGATTCTTTAGATCAGCAATCTCTACCCTGAGTTCATAAATTTATGATCAGAGAACATCATGCATTTATTCATGTATTCATTCATTCAGCAGCCACTTTTTGGAAAACCTGTGGTATGTAAGGCATTGTGCTGAGGGTGGAGAATTCAGAGAAAAAGGAGATGACATCCTCCCATTCAAGAAACGCACAGTTTTTCACATTGACCCATGATGTGCATACCGTAAACTAACACCACACATTTGAAGTAGGCCTGTTTGATAAGCACTGGCCCAGGGGGCAGACGCTGGCTACAGTGAATTAGAAAGATGCCAGCCAGAGGGGAAGCGCTTCCCCCAGAGGGCTTCATCATCTCATTTAATAACCATCCCTTTGTCTATCAGCCACCCCTCCACCCCACCCCCACCCCCCCGCCTCCCCGCTTTGGGAAAGCACCCGGGAGGAATACTGTTCTCTCAGATCTGCATTCTGGGTTCCCCTAGTCCCACCTTTTTATCACTTTTCAAGAATGTTCTCTTTTACTTTGAAAATAGTAGTGGCACTGAAGGACTAAGAGAAGCGAAGTGAAAGGCTTTTAAGGAATGAAATTTCAAAAATGCATCGGTGGCAAGGACTCTTATCTACTTTACCTTGACAAGACAAAGCAAAACAAAACCCCCAAACACAAAATTACAGCAACATTCCTCAGAGCGGTGGGCTTTCGGACCAGCACCCTGGGATTGGTGGAGGCCCTGGGAGCAGAGGGGAGTGCTCGTGCTGGGAAATAACAGGCCTGTGCCAGGCAGCCCCAGACCCATACCAGACGTGCTGCAGCAACCTCAGCATGAAACAGAGGTTCTTCCCCGGGCCCTGCAAACTGAGATGGGCCATCATCCTAACTGTGTCACTTGGCTTTCTGAGTCACAGAGCTGGGTCTGTCTTCTAATTAACAGTCTGAATTATTTAGATGGCAGAGGAAGTATTCTTCAGAAGTGTAAATCAGTGTCTTCTGTCTCGTGGATAGCAGCGGATCAGAACTCAGAACATCAGCTTTCTAAGGTTGTTGTTCCAGTAAAGCAGTAAAATTCCTGGGTTTTCCAAAATTAAGGCATCAAGGGCAGGCAACAGAAGAAACAGATGAGGTTGGGTAGTCTATGACATTTCATTGGGCAAATAATTTTTTTAAATTATTTTTTCATTTGTGAGTAAGAAACAGATTATTCAGTGTGTAACATATTTTTTTCCTCTTCACATATAATCAGAAGTCAGTCTGACATTGAATTAATACCACTACCTAGCAAAATTAGTAGACCTAGGAACAATGGGATTCTCTTGCTTTCTAATGATTATTTGCTAGAGTACAAATAATAAGTCCTTGCACTGTATTTAGATGGAAAAGACAGTAAAAGAAGATAATATATTTAGAATTTTTCTTTTGTAATAAATTCCAAAGTATCGCTTAGTGCCCACACCGAATAGATGTAATTGTACTTTCTTTTCAAATACTAAATACTGAACGATATATTTATAATAGAAATAAAATATCATTTTCATGTAAGATTAACTCTGATGCACAAGCTCCTACATAATACAAAATATAATTAATGATCAATATGCTGTGAATATGCAATAAAGAAAAAAGATCTAGTTTAAAATAGTGAGGAGATCTTCATTTCTGGATTGTTGAGCCCACATTCCTGAAAGAGTAGTGCCAGTTTTCATAAGCTTAAAATTATCAGAATGAAATTAAGTTTGATTCACTTTAATTAAAAATCCACATGTTGGAATATATACATAGGTATCTCCCTAAGATCATTTTTGGGAAGAGTGAGACTGTAAAAGGAAGGACACAGATTTCTATTGAATGTCCAGTATATTTTTTATCCTTATGGCAATCCTGTGGTGGTGGTTTTATTATCCCTGCTTTTACAGAGGGAGGACTTCAGTCTCTGAGAGCTGAACCAACTTGCCCAGGATTGTAAGGTATGGGGCAAAACCAAGAATCCCTCTCTAGAGAGTCTACCAGAGTTTTCCATCATATCTACCACTGAAACTCTGATAGGGTATCACAACATAAAAGGAAAGGGTTTTGCTTTTGTTTGTTTCTTTGATGGGAGGATATAAGATCAGAGAGGTGATGATACTTTGGGTTTGATATCCAGTTTCCTTTCTTAAAAACCTAGCATGTGAGTACTCAGAGATGGTGGGGGCAGGGGGGGGGATTCTCTTTCTTGTCATTCCTAATCTGATTATAGGAATAGTTCCAACCTGTCTCACTGATTTGATATTAGGAATAATTAAATTGTTTAACTTCAACATAAAGATTCTGAACTTCTCCACCTTATGTACTCTTTAATAATCAGTGTTGGAAAAGCTGTATCTTAACTCAAAAGCAGTTTTCCCTTCTCTTAAAATGTGATTTCCACAATGGTTTTTATTGGCTTAGTGGGAAGACTGCCATCTACTGAATCAACAATACCTTTTCATGTACTACCTGAATAATTCTTAAAAACCCATACTGTATTGTAGTCAAAGACATATATACATATATTCATATATACTATATATATATAGAAAGACCTATGTATATATGTTCATATATATACCTTATATGTACATAACAAAATGATAGTCATTTTACTTTCTTTTTGCTCACCTGACCTGTGATTTGCTCTTAGACCCCAGATATGTAGAAAATGCATTCTTTAGAAATTCAGATATTCAGCTAAAAAATTTAATTTGTATAGAATGAAATTTATTTGCTGCAAAGTAATTCTGAAAGTGAACCGGATTCTCTATTCCACTGCTTCTTGTCAGGTCTTGCAGTCATGATAGGTCTGATGAATTAAAACGTTGTTTTCTTTGCTCTCTTCCTTACATCTCTGCTCCTACCTCACATTTCTTTCATAAATCCAGATGTGGAAAGTAGAATTTTTGTTAAAGTGGCTTTCATAATTTTTGTAATTATTTCACTTTCATTGTGAACATAGGCCTTATTGTTTAAAATCTGTGTTACTAAATTAATAATATGAAAGGACCATCATTCAGGACAGCCTTTGTCCTTCAGACGCAAGATCCTCCAGTCAAAAGGAAACTGTTTATTTTTCAGTTTAATTGTAATTAGTAACAAAGTCTCTAATCATGTGGCTTGTTTGTTGACTGTGTGCGCCCCTTTCTTGCACTGAGCTGCCCATTTTTCCCTCTTCTGCTCAGTGACCGCTTAGCTCCAAGTCAGCAGAAAAATAGCATGTTCACTCCTTCTCCTGAACCTTTTTGTTTGTTTATTTGTTTTTGGTTTCTGGAATATGTCTCTCTTTGTGGGGATGAAAGATTGCCCTGGGTTCCCTCATACGAAGGAGGGCCAAGGTAGAACTTTTTTTCCTTAGCCCAGGGACCTTGATGAGTGGGCAAGTGGGTTTGGTATGAAAAATCTTTCCGTCTGTTTGGTTAAATGGGGTATTACCTTTCTTCCCATTGGTATCACTAGAAAAATGCCATAAAGTTAAAAAAAAAAAAAAAAAAAAACCCCTACTGAGGGGGCATTAAAAAATTACTGGGTTTTCAAAGTCTGCATTTTAATACAGGAATCAGAGTTATCATAATGAAACATAGTTTTAAAGCTTAAAAATGATCATAAAAAGATAAAAAAATCTACACTATTTCTTTACTCTAGTTAGTTTCAATATATGTTTATAATATATAATTTATATTATAGTATAATCATCATCTTCATCACCTTCATCCTGCTGCTTTTTTCGGTACATCCACCTACGACGATGATGGGGCTCCTTCTTCCCTCTAGCCTCTTGGCTCTCCAGGGTCAGTCCTCTGTTAGGTAGAAAGCCCATGAGTGTCAAAGTGTGAATTTTGACCTATGAGAAATGATTAAGATGCCCCGGGGCGGGGGGGGGGGGGGAAGTATGGAAGCTGACAAGTACTAATACGAGATCAGAAAAGAAACTTCTCTCTTTTAAAGAATGTTTCCTCATTATCCCGAGCTTTCACCTAACATTTGATGATTCTTTAGATTTTCTCAGGGGTTTTATTTTCTTTGTTCTTTTCCACATGCCTTTGTTCTCTCTTTACTGCCGTTTATGCCACAAGGGCTGGGCTTGTAGTTATTTTAGCTCCTTCAATATGTATTTGACATTTGCCACCAACCTTCTCATCAGCTCTGTGTCAGCTTGATCTTCCTGCACCCATGCGCTGGTTCTGTCTGTGGTACTTGTGGTCCAGGGGTCGTGGGACCCGACATGTGGGAGGCAAGGGGGTGCAACTTTCTTGTGGTTGGAGTGTAACAGGAGAGATTAGGAAACTCACAGTTTTAAACCCAATTCTGCCAGATAGGTCATTTGTCAAATATATTTTAGAGATTATTCTTTTCCTTTGCTGACTGTAGCAGATAAAATGCTCTGCTAGTGTAGCTCAATAGGGGGATACTACTACTTTACTGAATTGACTGGGTTTCTTTAATGCCTGAATTCCATCTAAGGACAAAGGTTACTCTGAAGAGACAGTGATTGGGAGAAAAAAGTGCTGATTATAGTTAATTTCAATTATTCTATTTAAGATTATGGAAATGTAACTCTTGGGTATTGCGTTTCCAATAGGATTTGTGCTATAACAATAAGTTATTCAACTTTGATTAAATCTAGTCCTGGTAACCATATTAGCTAAGACATATTTAAACAAATTGTTTAAGTCCTAACAAGGTTTCGTAATAACGCTATGCTTCAAATAAAAAGAAAACATACTCCCTTTGTTTCTTTGACCTATGACTAGGAAAAATGTTTGATGGAAATATTGATGACTTTAGCTTTCTGAACCTAATTCAGAGGCAGTGTTTGGAGGAGAAATTAAAATGTCCATTGTCTAAGTGGTGAACAAAAATAGGAACTTTTAAATTATGAATTGGGTTAACATCTGTTGGGCAAACTGTTTGCTTAGCCTTATTTTAACATTTCACTTCCCTCACTACCCTCTGTCTCTCTGGCACATCTGGGAATGTGGTGAGAGCACCACAGAGGCAATTATAAAGCCAGAGTCCAGTTAAGGACCCTAACTTTCCATTTTTAGCCTCTGCTGCAACGTAAGAAAGTCCCAAGAGTGGCCTGTGTGGATTCCACAGGAAGAAAGATCTTGATTTAAAATACAAATAAAACCAAAGTTGCAGCAAAACAAAAGAGAGCCTTCTAAAAGGCCAATGGACACAAATAAAACAAAACTATAAAGAGTTCATTTAAAAAATGCTACTGAAGATGCTAAAATATTTTCATTTGAAGGGAAGTATATCAGCTGCTAAAGAGAAATACTTTAGAAATAGGAGTAAAAAGTTAAAACATTGTAGTGAAAACTGATGCCAACATCAGGACATAGAAATTATCCAGGGTACAGGCTTTGGCATAAAACAGCTCTGGGTTCCTATCCGGGCCCTGCCATTTCCTGGTGTTGCCTGGGAGCAAATCACATAACTTCTTCAAGCCTCCATTTCTTCATATGCAAAATGAGGATATGATGATGGCATCTACCTCATAGGGTTGTTGGAGGATTTAATACGGTAATGCATGTACATGCTTATCACAGTGCATGGCATGTGATAAACAAAATGAGTATTACTGAGAGTTGCTGCTCATAATGAGCTTGCGGAAGAGGGGCCACGATGACTGCCAATCTGTTAACATCAAATAAAGAGTTAATAAATCCCAAGAGTGCAACTGTGGCAGTGATTTTTATGGTGAAATGGGAAGCAAAGTGACTTGCCCAATAGCATCTGATGGGGCCATTCTCTGAAGAAGAAAACATGATCTGCTTTGCTTTGACTTTCTGGAATAGTTAGGTTTCCCTTGCCTTCCTTCTAAGACCATTGGCTGAGTGAGGAAGCATTCCAATAAGGCATGGCAGTGGTCCATATTTTGTCAAAGACCTCAAACAGTGCTACTCTGTTTAGGAATTCGACCTGGAGGGAGAAACCACAATGATATCTCAAAATCAGATAAAACACCAGTCACTCCTCCCCAGTTATTCCAAAAATCCTCTACAGGGTGCCAGTAAAAAAATATTTTTAATGTAAAACTGATCATGGCAGTCACCTACTTTGAAGTGTCCAAAAGGCCCCCGGGGATATTAGTGTAAATCCTGAAGCCTTCTACAAAGTCCTCTGGAATTGTCCTCATTTCTCCAGCCTCCCGCACTTTTGGCAAGTTGCCCTGATGTCTCCTTTGTTTCTATTAACTTGACTTCTATGTCATTCTCCCCTCTTTGAACACTCTACCTCCAGTCCTTGGACAGGCTAATTTTCATTAGTCTTGCAAGACTCAGCCCAACCACATTCCTCCTTGAGCAAGAATTTCCTCTCCTTAATCTCACTCCACTCTACCCGTTAGGGGTACCCACATGTGCAGTTCCCCTCCCCCAGTGAAAGTGCAACACAGCTCTCTTTTACATATTTGTACCCCAGCATCTCCCCCCACCCCGCCACTAGATTGTGTTTGAGGCCAAGAACCATGTCTTGTCACTTATGTATAATCTCAATAAATGTCACATGAAACGATGAACTATTCCTCTGATGCTCTTCTAGACCTGCCTTTTGTATATCAAAGTGAATATTGATTTATAGTTTCTGATTTTTAATTCCTTTGGATGAATACCAACCTATTCCCCAAAGGTAGGATTCCTTGAGCTTTAGGTCTTAAAAACATATAAGAACAAACCTAAGAAAGTTATGGTACCTACAACACACACCATAAGGTTTGGCAGGAGTGCGGTTTGGCTTATTGAATCCTAGATTCAGGGAGAACTATGGACAAGGACCTCATGCATTACATTTGAAGAAGAATATCAGCTTGGTTCTTACCCCAGTGTTAGAGGTCTGAGGTTTGCCCTTTATGTAAAAACATGTAGGATTCATTAAGACCAGTTGATGTTTCATTCATGATAAAGTACATCATGGGCATTTGATAAAAGTTAAATAATAACAACAATGAGGTTAGCCACAGCCTGGTGTTAGATAAATCTGTGCTAACTGGAAAAATTAACCCCCTGTGTCTACACTGGCATCTGTTTGGGTGTCCTCACTGCTCTTGGTTTGAGGTTTACTACACGTGATTAAGGGACAGACCCTTCATGGCAGGTTTACACGTTTGTTCCCTCCCCTTTCAGGTTTCCTCCAAAACCTCGGCATTCACTAATGTAACAAATTTGGCTGCCATTTCGTTGTGTTATCAAGTTCTTAATTTTTTAATTAACTTTTTAATTTTTTGTTCAACTTCGAGTTGTTATTTACATCTTTAGAACTGGTGTTATCAGTATGTATATTGCCATATTCCTCAAGCTCTTTAATGAAAAGTAAGCTGCCCTTAAATACAAATACGTGGACAAAGGAGGTGATTCTAAGAAAAGATAACCCAAGATACTCTTTATTCTATTGAGATGGCAATGAATACTTAGCAAGAATGGATTATTGCCGCTGACCTGATTCTAACATGCCTCTCATTTTGTCTACCATACAATACCCCTCTTCATATAGTAAGTTCCATGTGCAGAAGAAATGTGTTCAGTTCACAGGCATATAAAACTATATCCAACTGTATTCTGAATGGGAAAATAGCCATAAATATGAAGTGAGTCAAGGCATTCAATTATCGCTCCCTTTCCTTTGAAGTAAAATGATATTTTGATTGTCCAGTTGAAAATACAGTAGCTTATCTGTTCAGAATAAATTTGTAACCTATCAGAAAGCCATTCATTGCCTGGGAAATCTCATTTTCCCCCAATTTATGCTACTCAATGCGTTTAATCATTAACTTGAAAAGAAGAAATTCAGTTAAAGAAAAAAGGAATCATAAGTCTTCATTGTTACTGCTAAATTATCACTCGATTAGTGTGATGGTAAGCATTGAATGGCAAAGAAAACTAAAAATAGCTTTCTTTTTTCCGAAAAGTAGGAGCTTAAGATCTCTGCGAATTGATGTAAAATACCAAATATTATTTAGAATAATAAAAAAGGCTCTTTCCACCACAAATTAAGGGCAGATTGAAATAGAGAATTTAGAATAAAACCTCAGCTGATTTCTTATATAATCCTTTGATTTCTTGTTTCTTTCAATGACAGGTAATACAGTTTTGAGACTGTATTGAGAAAAATGTTCTTTTATTGAGTTTCTTGGGATTCAAATATAAATGAAAATAATATAGTCATCACAATATATAGTCCAGATAAATGAATCAGACTTATTTATTGATGTTTTACCTTTCGACTACACCTGGTCTCAAGCTGGGGTGAAAAAAAAGCGTTTGTTTCATTAGTTTCTAAATGCATGCCACAAACTCATTACTGGCAAGTGGCATTAGTAATTAAAACCAAAATCATACCTCAAATGCATCTTGTCTTAAACAGATGATATTCTTAACAGTAAGAAAACAATCATGAATGATACGGTAAACGTGATTATCAGCCTCTTAATTTAGATTCCAAAATATTCGGTTAAATTTTTGGTTGCATTCTGTGGAAGTATGTGCCTGATTGACTAGTGGAGCTTAGACATAGCTCTGTCATATTTTTGCTCACAACAGCCCTGGACACAACGGAGGATTTCAGAGAGGATAAATTTCTTTGTCACTATGGACAAAAGAGAAGGACTGTGCACGTGCGCGCACACACACACATACACACATATATACAAAAAATTTTGTAAACATTTGTTGGGCACCTCCTGGAAGTTCCAGGTCAGTGGTGGACAGTGAAAATATCAAAATGAGTAAGACACACCTTTCACTTGAGTTCAGCTAGTGGAGGAGACAGATATCTCTCTGGGGCTAGGAGGAGGACATTATAAAAAAAACACAATCGAAATAAAAATTCAAGGCTAACTTCTTATGTGCTCTTTTGATTACTTCGTTTCCACAAGTGAAACTTCCTTTGGTCTTTCTTGTATAAATAGTGAAACAAATACTAAATTCTGCTTGTCCTTGTAGGCAGCTGGTGAGAGCACTTTAAGAGGTTATGTATCAGTGTCTTTAGGCTTCCTTTTGAAGCCGGGTTTAAAGAAAAAATACGACACCATAGATAGTACACATGTTTGAGGGTAAGTGAATACTTCTTTTCATATTTTCTCTTTCCCATTGTTCCTGTCTTCTTTTCTTCTGAGTGGTTGCTTATTATATATATTTTTATATATCTATATATGGAGAAGATAGGCCTGAAAGCATTTTATGAAACATAATTATAAGATACCACAAAAGCCACAAGAGAAGGAGGGCTTAAAAGAAAGAACAAAGCTAAAACGAAATCTTTCTATTTCACATGCAGTAATTCAAGGGCGTCGGTGTGATGGAATGGTTAAGAGAAACAGGTGAAAATGCAGAGGAATTGTGGCTTTCACAGTACAGGGACCTGTTGGGAAGTGGAAAACCTGATTGTGGAGAGATCAGGGTCTTAGGGTAAAAGTGCAAACCTGTAGTGATGTTTAACGTGGGGACATGGCGACGTATGTTTCGTAAGCAGTTATTTTCTAACATGATGTATTGTGAACTGAGAACAACACTTCTTAGCATTACTTTAATAAGTCTTAGTGTGTTCCAAAAGCCCGATTCCGAGACACTATCTCAAGGAGGCAATCAAGTGTGGGTTTATAAACCCTCCCTTTCCAGAGCTACCCCTTTTGAACTTTATTTGGAGAGGATTGCAAGTGAGTGTATGCGGAAGGAGAGTGGATATAAATATGTTTTTCTAAGCAATTTCCCTTTAATTAAAAATGTGTTTTGGATTTATATTTATTTACACTTGAATTATCAAAATGTTCCTTTGGAAGAATTTTTTCCCTTTGAGGCATCTTAACTCACCCTCCCGGAAGCCACATTTTGCCATAAGTAGAAAAACTCCACACCAAGAAGTTGGAGTTTTGTTCCAGACTCTAACCCTACAATTTTGTGTGGGTTTTAAACTTGGCAAAACACATGATCCCATCCCTAATCACAATCCATAATAGTACAGTGTGTGACAGTGGGGACAGAAGAAGGACACTCCTGAAATATACCAATAAATCCAGCTGGGACAGTTTGTGTTTTACTGTTCCCTCTGTCCCTGATCCCTGGGAGAATTCCACCCCCACCCCCCCACCCCAGACAGACCTTTCTTTGTTCCCAAGGTATTAGATAACCAGAGATCCTGAAGCCTGCTAACAGTGTATCTTATACTTAAGAATTACAGGTCTGATCCCAGAGACGCTCATCTCGCTCACTGCTCACCATTTGTTTTAAATGTGCAGCTCACATGTTCTGCTTTGATTCTTGGGACGTGAGTGTGTCCCAAGCCTGTTGCATCGAGGATATTCCCACACAGCTGTCTGTATGATGTACTGGGTTCTTTATCCAAGGGATAGTTCTACTTGTAAATATTCTTTTCTCAAAAGCAGGGTGTAAAAGAGACAAAATAGGATTTACATCCAAACGCACTCACTTTGAGGAACTTTAGCTATCTTATCTCTTTATTGAAAAAAAGAAAGGTTTTCTCTGGGCCAGCCCAATGGAGCCAAACCTGATTTTCTCCCCTGAGGAGCTTCGGCAGAGACCTGGTTAATCCCAACAGTCTCTCGTAATTTTGCTGGGTTTGCTTCTTGTAAATGGGGCACAGCCCTGTCTTCTAGATAACAGTGCACTCCACCCCAGAGGATGGGCCACGGGCTGAGGTCGTCTGTTGCTTGTTAACCACAACCTCTAAGCCTCTGTGGGTCAAAGCCCCAGATCTTTCGCTGCTTCTAATGGCATATGTGGAGAGAGCACAAGCATCGAGACAATGAAAGTAATAAGAGCATCTTTAAAAGGTATTTGTTAGCACTCACCCCATGGACTTCACTATTATTTAAGGGAAACATTATAATTGTGGCGAAATTATAGATTACCGTTTTTCTCAGACTTCCTACAGTTAACCTCTACCCATTATGCTCCTATATTTGGAATAGTCCACTGAGCTACTTGGAGGAAGGCCATTAGCTCAGCGCTAGCAACTGGAGTTATAGGAGAAAAAAAAAAAGAGAAACTTTTATGATAATTCTTATTTCATAAAGTGTCATGTTATTTATAGAAAAATGAGACAGTAAAGTGTGCTTTCTTTCAAATCTGGCCTTTACTGCACCCTATAATTTATGGTAATATAATAAGTGATTTGAAAATAAAGATTTGAGACAACATTTCAGCATTAGTGTTTTTAAGACAAAACAAACATTCAAAATAAAACCTAAACCACTGAAGTGAACTCTATCATTAAATGCCTACTTTTTTGCTAAATTTGTAGTTATGGCAGCTCAAAATCTCAAACTCTTCAATTGTGACCTCTTGCAAAGTAAAAATAATTGTATTATTTTCTGTGGCACAAAGGCATTATGGCCCATTATTTTTTTTCCTCCCCAAAGTCCAAGTGGATTTGCATCAGCTGCTATTAAATGGGATTAATGAACTTAGAGGAATTTAAATAACAGGATGAGATTTCAGAGATGAACAAACTGCCTATAATCTTTCGGGCTCCTGATTCTGAATTATTTCAGCTTTGTCTCATCAAGGCTCATTGAATCTTATTCCATTGTACATTTATAAATCAGTGTGAACGTTTTAGTTTGCATGAAATAAATTCAAAAATCTCCTTTCCTGCCCACAATATGCAATCGACTAACACGCTATTGTGCCAAAAATTAATGTGAGAAATACTGTAAATAATAAATGCCAGACAGTTCAATTGAGATCGTTAATGCTGTGAAACAGCTCTCTCACCTTCATTATTTTTTCTGTCATTTAAGAAGAGAACACTGTGTGGCTCGAGGCCCACGGAATGGGGTAACATGATAAGGAGGAGAAATCCCTCAAGTTAAGGACTTAATAGCAGACTTCCCTTCCACTCCCACCCGCACACCCCCATTCCCTTGTCTGGGTGGGCTGCTCGAAAATGTTTTTATAACATTCTATGCTCATTTTACCTTTGCACTCTCAAGTTCTTTTCTTACCAGCTTTCTGGATAACTGATCCTATTCCAGAACCTCGTTCTGGGGACAAAAATGACTCTGCTTCTTATCCCATCTTTCAGGCTAAAGTTGTTTCCTCTTGTTTGTATGTAGTGAAAAAGTGAAAGGAGACCTCTGTTTATAAATTCATTACAAATTGTAATTTTTGTACGGCATCTAGAGCAATTCTAGCATCATCTTAAGGTTCTATACTCATGATAAAAAATTTCTCCACTAAAATCTCTTCTGGGCCAGAGGTTCTGCTTCCTCCTCTTGGGGTGTACAAGAAATAGCTTGTGAATTAATTTAATTGGAAGTAACTGGTGTAGATTCGTGGCTTTTAAATTTGAGCATGTGCCAGAATCATTGGAAGGCTTATTAAAATCCAGACTTTGGGGGGGAACCTATTTGTTCAGGGATGTAGCCTAAGAATTTGCGTTTCTAACAAAATCCCAAATTTTGCTAAGCTGCTGTCCCGATGACCACCCTCTGATAACGCTGGGCTAAGATCACCTTGAAGGGCTCTCAGTTTGTTTCCACATGCTGAAACATGCAAAAGATCTATGATCTATATTAGAGCGTGTCTTGCCTTTTGTCGTTGAATGGTAAAGATATTTCAGATTTTTTGAAGGAGTATCCTTAGGAATCAAGTATCTTTTATTGGCTCATCATTCTCTGATATCAATAAATTAATATTCTCACTAATGAAGAAGTGGACATGACTGCTTTATGGATTATCGAAGAGGAACAAAAAAACTGTTACGTGCTCCACCAGCTTAAAGAATTTGCTTAGTTATGGTATAGCATTCTCATGCAATTTTTTACCCTCATTTTTTTTTTTAACGTTTAATGAATCTTTTGTGTGTGTGCCAATATTTAAAAGCAGGCAGACGTAAGGAGAGGTTAAAATTTGCAACACTATTAAAGGTGGTACATGATCTTGTAATAGATGTCTCTCAAACTAAGCGTGGTCTAACAAATTTTTAAAAAGCTAGCTCCATGTGAAGGACTCTACCTCCGTTATTTCCCAGGAGCATGTTGAAGGCACTCTGTCCCTGGGCGCCTCAGGAAAACAGCATCCCTGGGCCTCGCAGAAAGTCAAGCGTTGCCTTGTTAACAAGCCCTGTATTACCTTGTTTCACCTTCCTGAGCTGCCCTGTGGACACAGCCTGTCACTTATTTATTTGATCACAAATACTAGAACTAGCTCTGTGAATAGGCATAGACTCCTCTGACCACAGATCATGATTTATGCTGTGGATTCTCCAAAGAAACCCCAGCAACTGGGTTATCCCTCTCTCCATCCCCAATTTATGAGATTCATAACCTTTCACAACATACACGAGCACTCACGGCATTCAGTGTGATTCTGTGGGCTCCTAAAATGGGAACTCCATGTCCTCAGTGAAGTGTCCCTTTTGGTCCAAGTGTCTGAAATGTCTAGGGTCTATTCAAGCTGTTGGTTAACCCACAGATGCTTCTTGGAAACATCTACGAACAGTATCAGCTCAGTTGTTACTCAGGAATGTACGATGGGCCGAACCTTAGCAGAAGCATAGGAAAGGGATGAAGGGACCACCTTGAATGTGCCACATTGGCAAGTGGATTATTTTGAGCTGAAGGCAGTCAAGACCCTGTGGGCTCAAGAGAAACTTTTGCCCCTCCCTTACCTACACAGAAGAATCTAAAGTGGGGGTCTTTCCCAGAATAAGGGTTATTAGCAGAGATCAGTTTTATCTGAGTGACCCATCTAGATGGCAAGGCGAACATCTAATTACCAAACATCTGCTCCTCTTATCACCCCGTGAATTACATTGCTTTCCTCTGAAGTTCCAGACTCCTACCCCTCCTCCTTCATTCAGGATGACATATATACCTCATTTGCTTCCCCATTCATATGCTATTGAATTTGATTTTCTCCTGTTAATCTGTCTCATGTCAATTTGATTCTTTGTCTAGGTAGAAGGACCCTTGAAGGAGACAGGAGTTCTTTGCTCCCAAACACTTGGCATAGTTGGCAGGATGCTTTAACTCTCTGGACACCGCTTGCCCAGACACTGCGCTAGCTGAGAGATCCTGGGACATCATACATACCACTGGCAGAAGGTGAGATTTCTTACCAGGTCAGCCTCTCTATCTGCAGAGTCAGACGGAGCAAGAATGGTGAGAGTCCTTTTTCTCTCTTTCTAAATCTAGATTAGCAGGGAAAAATATTCATGGAACTAGTTCCTTAGGCTAGCAACTCTTTGGTTACTAATCCATTCCTCCCAGAGAGGGTCTTTGTTTTCCTCTGTCTGTGTCTTTTCTGTTGTTTGTCATCTGTTGCTATGGGATGTCTTGGAAGCCAAAGCCACAAAATTGGTGGGCATGGGTAGAGCCCTTAAAAGCTGTTTGTTAGAGCACTCACCACCTCAAAAAGACTCCCATGATAGGATCAGTTGACCACAGAATGGGTTAGACAGACAGTAGGTCACCCTCCATCCTCAAGAAAACTTTCATTCAATGAGGTACACCATAAAATAACACATAGTCGATAATCCTGCGGCACTTCCCACCTCGGTATTACTGTGGTTTCAAGAGACTCAAGGCTTAGATAAAACTGTGAGGACATTGAACAAGATGAAAGGAAAAATTTAAGAGCTTTGCTTTGTGACCAATAAGAATATTCTCTTTGGTCTCCACTATCCAGAGGGTGCACTTAGCGGGGTACCAGTTGCCTAGACGGGGAACTGAGCCTCTCTGTCTTTGTCGGGCTGTGCCAGCTCTCAGGGGTGTTTGTCATGAGAGGTTCCAGCCCATGGGAACTTTTGTCGTCTCAACCTTCATGGCTTGATTAGTGCTGGAAAGTCCCATTTCAAAAGCACCTACTTGGTGTCACAGATTAGTAGGTCTATGGCTGGAGGCATCTTAAGTTTTTGTGAGAAAATGGAGATCATCCTTACCACAGGCCTTTGCTTTCTTACACTAATTTGGGGAGTAAACTTTTGGATCATGGGGACTGCATCATCTGTGCCCTCTCTGGACAACCCTTGTGTCTTTGGTTAAGCCATTAAAAGGCTATGGGTTTAAATAATCCAGTTAAGAAATGGGCAGAAGACATGAATAGACACTTCTCCAAAGAAGACGTACAGACGGCCAACAGACACAGGAAAAGATGCTCAACATCACTCATCATCAGCGAAATACAAATCAAAACCATGGTGAGATATCACCTCACACCTGTCAGAATGGCTAAAATTAACAACACAGGAAACAACAAATGTTGGTGAGGATGCAGAGAAAGGGGAACCTGAACCCTCTTACACTGTTGGTGGGAATGGAAACTGGTGCCGCCACTGTGGAAAACAGTATGCAGCTTCCTGAGAAAGTCAAAAATAGAACTTCCCTGTGACCCAGCAATTGCACTACTAGGTATGTACCCAAAGGATACAAAAATACTGATCCAAAGGGGCACATGCACCCTGATGTTTATAGCACCATTATAAACAATAGCCTAATTATGGAAAGAGCCCAAATGTCCATTGCTTGATGAAGATAAAGAAGATGTGGTGTATATATACACAATGGAATATTACTGAGCCATCAAAAAGAATGAAATCTTGCCATTTGCAACAACGTGGGTGGAGCTAGAGTATATTATGCTAAGTGATTATGCTAAGTCAGCAGAGAAAGACAAATACCATATGATTACACTCATATGTGGAATTTAAGAAACAAAACAGATGAACATAGGGGAAAGGAAGAAAAAAAAAGAGAGAGGCAAACCATGAGAGATTCTTAACTATAGAGAACAAACTAAGGGTTGCTGGAGGGGAGTTGGGTAGGGGGATGGGCATTAAGGAGGGTACTTGTGGTGAGTACTGGGTGTTGTATGTAAGTGATGAATCACTAAATTCTACTCCTGAAACCAATATTACACCATACTAACTAACTAGAATTTAAATAAAAACCTAAAACAAACAAAAGAAGGTTATTGGCTTGAGTCACTGTGAATAGATCCTAATCATCAATGGCCAGATGCTGGATTCTTTATTTTGTTTGGTTTGGTTTTATAGATGATGGATCCTTTAAATTGTCTGTATTTTAAAAATATGTGTATTATAAAGAGCTCTCAGTTGTCTTATTAGTGCAACAGCTAACCTTACGGACTCTCCTTGACAAGGTAAAAGAAGTTAGACTTAAGACAAAAAGAGATGTCCCAGACCATCCAATGTAAATTCCCCTTCTGAAAATGTGACCACATCTGCCTGTTTTAACTAACTCCCCTTTCCTTACAAGATTGACAGAGATCACTCTGGCCTAATCTCTAGGCTCAGAGTATACGGGTTGTTCATGTAAATGCTGAATGCCAGAAAATAAATTTAACCAAAGCACCCAAGACTGGCAAGAAGGCCTGCTTTGCTCCCGCCTGCCGGGGCTCTGGAATCGGGCTCTGCCAAGCCTCAGGCGCTCATGCACAGTGTCCTTTGCAGGAGTACCAAGCCTCAGGCGCTCATGCACAGTGTCCTTTGCAGGAGTACCCAGACGCCCCACAGCAAAAAGTTGTGTTTCCTGGACAACAGCAGAGCTCCCAGGTTATAAAGCCCTTTTACCTCTACTTACAAAAGATTCTAACTGAATTTAGAGAATCATTTGAGAGGTTATTTGACCATATTCACAACCTTTCCTTCTGAGGGAATAGATGACCAAAATTTCTCCTAGGCCTACAAATTTCTCCTTCTCCTACAAATGATCTGCAAAAGGCCAGTATTCAGGGGCTAATAGAAACCAACGTTAAATTGTGTACCCAGAAAAAAGGATTTTGTTAAAATATTTTATACGGACTTTATAAGGGCATACATTTTTTGGTTCCCATTCTAGTTAAAAATTCTCCCCGGTATAAAGAAGCAAATGTAGTTAAAAAGATATGGGCCAGTCCCTTGATATTCAAGCTGAAATCCAGTTCTTTGGGGAATTAGGAACAACTGTCTTTAGATGAATCTCTGCAAAACCAGTACTATTAACTCTAGAAACAAGTTAAAGCCCATGTATCTTTACCAATCTCCAAACCTTACCTGTTCTCAAAATGTTTATAGATAGGATTTAAAAAATCAGGGTACTGGAACAAAATTTTTCTGTACTTAAATTTTTTCTTTACATTCTTTCTGTCCCTTGAATTATAAATCTTATCATGTCTCTGATATGTAAACAGCCCACAGTCTCCTGAGACTGGGGGAAAAAAAAGAAGGAGGTTTGTATTTTAAAATACAACCCGCTACAAAGGGGCTTTTATGCCCGGACAGTAGCACCTCTGATAATGGGCAGGTGTGCCCCAAATACCCACCTTGGAGAGAACAGCTACTCTCTCTGTGCCTTTGATACAAATTTTCTACCCTCATCTTCTCTAAGGCCTAAGAGCCATTCCTTGACATGCAAACTTAAGGGAAAAGTTTTTCAAAAAATACATACATCTACACATAGAGGGAAGTATTTAAAAATTGGGCCTATAATGTCCTTTCCACAAATATTAGTAGAAACAAAACTAAGATTTTGTTTGCATCTTGTCTGTGTTTTGTGTGTGTGTGTGTGTGTCCATGTAAGTTATAAATGTGAAATATTTTCTCTAGCTTTGGATGGCATTGCTAAAATGAATTTGTAAAAGAGGTCTATTTAGTTGGTTTGAAGGCAAGCGCTTGTAAGGATTGGGCATTCTAAAACTCAGAAAGATAGAAACTAACCCAAATGTTTTTTCAAGTTCATGTGATCTGGAAAATATTTAGTATTAAAGCTAATTTAAGGTTATTGGTTTAATTAAAATAGACATGTCTTTAGAGTTATCAGCATTAAATATAAACTTTTATTCTGCTTGTGTTGACTAAAAGTCAGATGAATTTATGGCACCTCTGTTGCAAAATAAAACTTAGAATAATGGTTGACTTTGTCTATAATGCCTCATGAACTTTTTGTACATAGTCTAAGCATAATTAAGAACAAGTAAATAAAAAGATTTGTAGGTAAACTTTTAAATAGCTTCCAAAATGTTTGGTAACCTAAAATTTTAAAGTTTTGCTAATAAGTTAAATGATGAGTAAGTCATTTATTTTCAAATCAGATAAAATAATGAAACTGAACATGGTTTATCTACTTTTGTCTTATATATTATACAGAAACTAAAGATAAATTGGGGTCTGTTGATAAACATGTTTTATGTTTTATTGAAAGACTGTATTATGAAAAAAAAGTTTCTAAAAATAATGTAATATGGGGCGCGTGGGTGGCTGAGTCGGTTGAGCATCCGACACTTGATTTGGGCTCAGGTCATGATCTCACGTTGTGAAATCGAGGGGGCCCTTGCACCGGGGTCCGTGCTCAGTGGAGAGTCTGCTTCTCTCCCTCTCCCCCAACCCCCACTCACATGTACTCTCTCTAAAATAAATAAATCTTAAAGAAAATAATGTAATATACTCATAAATTTGCCAATCTAAAGAGTTCTGGTGTAACAGACAGTTCACAGTTGCTTACCACTTAGTTTTCACTAGAAATTAAGGTTTCTCAAATAATGCAATATATGTTAAGAAAAAAAAAAAAGAAGATAGCAGGAGGGGAAGAATGAAGGGGGGGACATCAGAGGGGGAGACGAACCATGAGAGACGATGGACTCTGAAAAACAAACTGAGGGTTCTAGAGGGGAGGGGGTGGGGGATGGGTTAGCCTGATGATGGGTATTGATGAGGGCGCATTCTGCATGGAGCACTGGGTGTTATGCACAAACAATGAATCATGGAACAGTACATCTAAAACTAATGATGTAATGTATGGTGATTAACATAACAATAAAAAAATTAAAAAAAAACAACAAAAAAAGAAATTAAGGTTTCTGAGCATTAAGAATCCTAATAAATGTAATTAAGACTACAGGAAATAAGGGAAACAGCTCTGTAGGCAAGGAAAGTAACATGGTTTTGGTATGAAAAAGTATGAGGAATAAAAATAAATATTTGTTGAGGGAAAAGAAAATAATTTTGTCCTAAAGTAAGACTGGTTATTTAAAGAGGGAAAATTTAAGACAAAATCAATGTAAAATAAAGTTATAGAAAGTTTATGGAGAAAGAATCTTTGGAAAGAAATTTTATGTGTGGTCAGTACTGGCTAAGATTAAGATACATTTAACACTGGTACAAAATTTCCTTAAACTATTTGTCTGCTCTTCATGAGAAATGGTGAATAAAAGTTTATCTTTTAACAATGTTTCTATGTTTGCCAAAATAATTTCATATTATCAGGTCTTTGATTACCTAAGAAAATTGAGTCTTAATAGTAAAACAGTTACATTTTGCACACAACTATGTAACTTTATGTATTTGCCCTTTTTGTTTGTTTTTTAAAGATTTTATTTATTTGAGAGAGAGAGGGAGGAGGGAGAAGCAGACTCCTGCCTGAGCCGGGAGCCCAATGAGGGGCTGGATCCCAGGACCTTGTGATCATGACCTGAGCTGAAGGTAGACACTTAACCAACTGAGCCAACCGTCCCTAAGTATTTGCCTTTGAAATCTTTTATTGTTACTTCAGTTAAATGTATAATTAAACATCGTTTCATAATGATTTGTGATCCTCTTTAATCAAGTATTCAAACCTTTTGATATTTTTTGACTTACTTTCTCAAATCAAATTCTAAAATGAAGTATTTTGACCACAATCTATGTGAAATTATTCAACAGGCACCAGTAACATTTCAAGAAAAAAAGTTGTGAGAAATTAAATTAATTAGGCTTATTTGGTATGTTAAATTATATGGGGAGTACTGTCAAACAAAGTGATATTAAACCCTGTTAGAGTTTATCTATTTAGATATATTATTTAAAATAAGTGTTCTAAAATTATATGAAGCTCCTAGAAATTTATCTTGAAGCTTTGTATGTCACAAAAAATAGCCCAATTTCCTTTATCAATTACATTGTAATTAACTCTATTTAGATCTTTAATCATGGTCATGTTTAAGTCTTCTGTCATTTACAGTTATACTTTTGCTCAGATACTTATAAATGTGCTTCATCTTCAATGAGAATCATGGGAAAAACTCTTTTGAGTCCAGGTTCCTGATAACTTTAAGATCATAAAACTGAACTAGGTAAAAATGTGCAGAACTAATGAAAAAATTGGATTCAAGCAGAACAAAAATTAATAACATGGGACTGAATGAATTGAGGAAGATAATTATATTTTTTATGATGTTTTGTTTGAAAGAGTACTGCCTTAAAAAAAAAAAATCCAGATTTAAGAAAACCCTTTCTCTTAAGCTAACTGACTTACAGTGATTTGATAAAATATACCTTTGTGAACAAATTGAATGACACATTTGTCTTTTCTCCCTACTGGAACCCTCCAGAATTCAGAAACTCTCAGTGAGTGAATATTCTTATATTTTTAAGGCAATACATTTATTTGCATAAGTTCATTAAGAATCTGTTCTCTTTATGGCAGGACACAATCGAAAACATTGCTTATATTACCAAGGCTTTGGCTGGAATGTTGTATCTGAGAAAACCTGCATAGACTCAGGTATGACCAGACAACTTTTAAGGATCTAAGGTTGACTTTATGGAGCCAATAAATCCCTCTTGGAAATAGCAGCCTGATACCTTGTCAGCAGCCTTCCCAGGCAAGTAAAGAATGTCACTTTCTGGCAGGTGCAGGAACCTCAGGATATTTGGGGACCCCGAGAAGAAAGGAACTCAACCAAATCTATAGGTATTGCAGGTGAAGTCTGATGGCATGTATTTGGCCTCGAGAGGCTATTAAAAGAGTTTATATGGTCAACCAGTAGTCCTATTGCACTTATGTAAATAATCAAGCCAAGTTTTTTGAAACTAGACTTATTTTGCAAGCAAATTAGTGTTAATTTGGCTATCTTTGGCAAAAATGAGGGTGATTATAGATAGAAAATGTTTCAGTAACATCTTTGAGGATATTAGATTTTAATACTATTCATTATAACATGGACCAGATCCTGATTTCTTCTCGTGTCCTCCAATGCCTGACTACAATTCTTCAAGTTAACATTTTGATTTTTTGCCTACCTTCCTGACTTGGAATCATTTGAGAACTAAAACTGCCTAGATATAAGTGACTTGATGTAAAGAAATTGCCATAATAGCTCATGCATAGACCATTTTTGTACCTGTTGCTTAGTGGGCCAGAGATCATCAGAGACATTTGAGCTACTACCTAGGAATATCTGTCACATCACCCCTACCTGCCCTCACTCTATCTGAAGATGCTTTGAGTCTGATACCTAGCAGTCTTCTCAAGTAACTACCCTCAGAACTCAAAAACTGGCTTTAACCTTTGATCCAATTATTAACCATTATTTTTCTTCTGTTTCCACAGAAATGCTTCTTATTTAATACCTGATGACTTGAACCATAGGTCTCACTTTGAGAATATACCTGCATCACTGCCTCCTGAAATGAGTTTGACTAAACCGTCCTCTAAGAGATGGAATCACTGAGATGAAACAGTCTACCAGCTCAACCTTGAACACGTGAAACTCCCAAGGAAGTTTCAGACAGGGGAACTGAAGGGGTACAGGACAGCCAGGCCCTCATCTCCAGTGTGCCACTTTGGCACGGGGATTATTTTGAACTGAAGGCAGTCGAGACCCGACGGACTCAGGAAAAACTTTTGCCCCCCTTACCTACACAGAAGAATCTCAAGCAGGGTCTTTCCCAGAACAAGGGTTATTAGCAGAGATTAATTTTATCTGAGTGACCCATCTGGCTGGCAAGGCAAACATCTAATCACCAAACATCTGCTCCTCTTATCACCCTGTGAATTACGTTCCTTTCCTCTGAAGGCCCAGACCCCTACCCCCTACTCCTTAGTTCAGGATGACATATATACCTCATTTTGCCTGTCTATGCAGATCCCCCATACCTATGCTATTAAATTTGATTTTCTCCTGTTAATCTGTCTCATGTCAGTTTGATTCTTAGTCCAGCTAGAAGGACCCTTGAAGGGAACAGGCATCCTTGCTTCCAAAGGGGACTACGAGCAAACCTGGGATCATACAAAGGGTCTGAAGATTATTTGTATGAAACTTGTTATGCAAAAGATTGAGGATGTTGTCCCCTTCTCACTCTTTACCACCAGTTAAATACATTGTATTCAAAATGGCCAAAGGCTGAAGGCCCTGAGATGGCCTCCTGAGGTCTTGCTACTCGGAGTGTAGTTGGCAGGTCTGTAGTGTAGGCATCACCTGATGCCTTTCAGAAATGCAGCCGCTAACTCAGAATCTGCATTTTAACAAGATGCCCAGGAATTCATATGCACAGTAAAGTTTGAGAAGCATGTTCTAAAGCATTTGTTCTTAAAATGTGGGCTACAGATCACCTTACTAGCACCACCTGGGTTGCTTCTTAAAAATTCCTGTTTTGCTCACCATCTGGATCCCATTTAGATCTCATTAATCAGAATTTCAGAGGGTGATGCGTATGAATTTGCATTTTAAACAACTACTGCAGGTCCTTGATGCTCAGAATGTGGCCCAAAGACCAACAGGGTCAGCATCACCTGGGAGCTTGTTAGAAATTCACTCTCAGGCCCTATCTGCAACCTGCTGAATTAGTACCTATATTTTAACAAATCCCCAGGTGATTTTCAGGCACATTAAACTATAAAAATTATTGCCTTGGGTGATTCTTATACATAATAAACTTTTAAAAATACTGCTTTAAAATATATATAATATTGTGGTAGGTGTTTCTAAACAACAACAATTTGTGATGTTCAGCCTCCTGTTCCTTTACATGGCAAAAAAAAAAAAAAAAAAAACTGGACATCCAGGCCCATTCCTAACAATTGCAAGGCCGGGACAGACAATTGAAGCCCATATGTCATGTGTCTAAATATTTAAGAGTTTTCAATCAAGCTTAAACAACTGTAAAATAAAATATTCTCTGTTCTACTTAGAAAAAAATTATCTTTGTATTACCTGAAAGGCCAGGTTTTAGGATCTTTAGACTCCTTGGATTTCTGTGCTAGAATGTGGTAGAACAGAGAGAGTCCAGCCCAGCCTCTGATTTGCAGTCTGTTCCCTTTCTCCTGACCTCGCTCTACCCACACCCTGAGGCCTCAAGTATACTTTTGTGGACACCCCAGCTTCCAACTTGGCAACACATGGGCATAGCTAGACATGTGGACTCTGCCATCATGGTCTTTGCTCAGGAGAACAGACCAAGGAAAGAGGCATGTGCATACCCTGGAAGTGGGCACAAGGCAGAGGAGAGGACATGTACTTTGGGTGGCATGTGCCCTCTGCAAAGCTCTTTTTAGAACAGAGCCTGCTATGGGACCCGGGTGAGGGCTCTTCTTCCTTTGGTCTAAGGGTGGTACTACTGGCAATACTAGATGCTAGCGATATTCTGAACATACCCTATCATAAGGCCATGTAGAATCTGGCTAAGAGCATGGAATCTAAAGTTATGCCTATCTAGTTTCATATCTTAGATCCATCACTTATTTTCCATGTGACCTTTAGCAAGTTATTACCCATCGTTTCTGTTGTCAGTAAATGAAGGTAATGAATGATAACACCTCGTAGGATTACTGTGAGGAAAAAAATATGCATTTAAAGCAATTAGCACAATGCCTAAAACTTAGAAACGCTCAATAAATGCCAGGTGTTATCATTATAGATTATTACTTTCCCAACATATTTACTTAGGCAGGACCTAAACACTGACAAAAGCATTTTAATATATATAAATCACCATTTGTGATAATTCATATTTTAAATAAAGGAGGCAGTTTTGTTCATAAGTAATGGGGCATCAGGAAACTTAGGTAGAAAAGAAACCTCATTTCCTTTAAAAGGACAATAATTCTAGTGGTTGGTGAAAATGGTCAATTGAGGCAACAGGCTAGTGCCAAGAAAAGCAATAGAAGGGGGAGAAAGACAAACTGAGTTAATCAGTGGGACAGAAAAGAGGGGAGGAGCCCAATTCTGGAGATGAGGCTAAGACGGAAGCTAAAAGGAACTGGGAGGAAGTATTGGGAAGAAGGTACCAGGGAATCCAAGGAAGAAGGAACTGGAGAATTTCAAGAAGGTGGTAGAAGACTGCACTGTGCTGCAGAGAGGTTAAGCACAATGAGGAATGAAAAACTCTTCAACTTTGCAGGAAGGCAATAACTGATCATATTGCCTCCAACTGCGCAGTTGAGTTGTAGGGATTGGTTCTGGAGCAAAGAGGAGTTACACAGTGTTAATTTCTCTTTCAAGAAGCCTAACTCTAAAAGAAGAGGGAAAGACAAAGATAAATGGCATATTCAAGGGAGTAGAGGGTCAGGGGAAGGTAATTGGGTGTGTTTTACCTGTTTTTACATGTTGGAGAATAAAGCCCTCATCTTACACATTCATTGAAAGCCCACTACTTATATCAAATATGATGCTAGTAAATACTGGAACAAATTTGAAAGATGAAAGATTCAGAAGGAAGGGACAAGAAAAAGAAGGTATAAATGGTACAGCCGTATCCCAGAGAAACAGATTCTGACCCTTCTATTGGTAAAAATTATGGGACTTAGATTACTTGTATTTTCTCTGTAAAGGATAAAGAAGGTCATCTGCTGAGGGTGAGGAGGGTGGGAATGGAGCAAGGGACAAGCGATCATCTATAGAACATAGGCATAAAAAAGTGAAATAAACCTAACAGGTAAATATGCATTTTGGACTTGGTTATCTAGGTACGGTTGGGTAGGCAGGCCTTTTTATGGCATAGATTTTATAGATAATTGCCTCATATTTCCACTGTCTGGGTAGATACTACTTATGGATTTTAGATGTTTCCCTAGAGCTATGAACTGTCACCATAGTTCATGCCTTACAATAGAAACTAAACAAGGCTTTTTGGAAAGAGAGAAGAAATGTTTTGCATCAAACTTCATGACGTGCTGTGCTGCTAATGCGTTTTGAATTCCACACTCCAAAACATCTGGCAAGGCTCCCATGATTCATACATCCATTGAGAGCTTGGAGTTCCAAATTTAGTTAAATAAATTGTTAAGAATGTGTTTTTATTATATAAACTTGAACTCCAAATAAGTCCAAATACTCTTGGAAATTTCAAACATGAATCCCATAAATAGTTCTAGATTTTGACTGTAAGGATCTTAAGGGCTAAATAATCATTTAGCAATGACTTCAGTGCAAATAACATATCATTGAATTGTTGCTTTGCCTTTAACCACTGTGTACATTGTTTGCTTACTAGAAATTTCAGTGATCAAAAACTGATATTTAGCATGGCTATTTCTGCCCTACAAGGAAATATGCATACACTCAAAATATTTTGCTGTGTTTTGAGTAAATTTTAAACCTTGAAACTGTTGGCATCATGCCTAGAGTAATTGTTTCCTGGTGAAACATTTTCCATAACAATAATTAAATTTGAATTTATGGAAGTGTTAAGGACATTTTACATTAAAATGATAATTAACTACAAGGAAGCTAATTTTAAATTTACTCTTGATGCTCTAATTTATACATTATTTTGAATTCATTTCTTCCGTACCTAAAGCAGCTCTTAAACTTTAATATGCACAAAAATCCCCTTGAAGATCTTGATAAAAATGCAGATTCAGATTCAGTGGGCCTGGGGTGGGACCCGAGACTCTGCGTTTCTAACACTTTCCCTGTGATGCTGCTGGTCTGCAGACCACACTTTGAGTAGCAAGGATCTAGTGTCTTTCAGAAGGTGCAAACTCCAGATAGTTCAGGGAATGCTTTTGAGTCTACCCTCTAGCCAAATAAAATAATAAGGGAAAAGCGATTCTATAGTTTAGAATTGTTCTGGTCAGAAAATTTTGTTGATTTGAATACTTTTTTTCTGAAAATGGTAAATTCAGGTAAGCTTTATTGAGCCTCAAACTCTCATGTTTTACTATTACTTACTGCATTGGTAGTAATCAGAAACCTGAGCTATATATGCTGATAAGAAAGTGGCTCTTTGATTAGGGCACTCAGAGTGAAATGAATCCAACATAATGTCTAAGACAATGCACATTATTTCTTTCCATCACAGAAGTGGAAAGGCATTCTATGAATCACTAGGAATTTTTCTGAGAACAATTTCTCAGCAACTTATCAAAATGATATTTATAGTCTAGCCTCATGCCCTTGCATGATGTGGCCCCTACCTGACCCTCCAACTTCAGCCATTCCTCTTCCCCCAGGGGAGTGACACCAGACTTCTTTCAGTTTCTATAGGGTGCCTGGATCCTTTGCAAACTTACTGTCTCCTTTGCCTTGCACACTTTGGCACTCTCTCTTCACCCCAAATCCCAACATCCAATTAACTTCTGCTTGTATTACTCATACATATACATACTATACAAACATATACTTCCTACATATCCTATATTATACATCTCAGCTCAAAAGACTCATACAAGTCAATAGTAAAAAAGCAAACAATCTGATTGAAAAATGGGCAGAGGATCTGGATAGACACTTTTCCAAAGAAGACATAGATGGCCAAGTGGTATATGAAAGATGCTCAAAATCATTAATTGTCAGGAAAATGCAAGTCACAATGAGAGCACCTCACCCCTCTTAGAATGGCTGTTATCAAAAAGACAATAGACAATTGATGCAGAAAAAGCATTTGACAAAGTACAGCATCCTTTCTTGATTAAAACTCTTCAGAGTATGGGGATAGAGGGTACATACCTCAATATCATAAAACCCACAGCAAATATCATTCTCAATGGGGAAAAACTGAGAGCGTTTCCCCTAAGGTCAGGAACATGGCAGGGATGTCCACCATCAGCACTGCTATTCAACATAGTACTAGAAGTCCTAGCCACAATCAGACAACAAAAAGAAAGAAAAGGCATCTGAATCAGCAGAGAAGAAGTCAAACTCTCACTCTTTGCAGATGATATGATACTTTATGTGGAAAACCCAAAGACTCCACCCCAAAACTGCTAGAACTCATACAGGAATTCAGTCAAGTGGCAGGATATAAAATCAATGCACAGAAGTCAGTGGCATTCTTATACACCAACAAGACAGAAGAAAGAGAAAGTAAGGAGTCGATCCCATTTACAATTGCATCCAAAGCCGTAAGATACCTAGGAATAAATCTAAGCAAAGAGGCAAAGAATCTGTACTCAGAAAACTATAAAATACTCATGAAAGAAATTGAGGAAGACACAAAGAAATGGAAAAACGCTCCATGCTCATGGATTGGAAGAACAAATGTTGTGAAGGTGTCAATGCTACCTAGAGCAATCTACACATTTAATGCAATCCCTATCAAAATACCATCCACTTTTTTCAAAGAAATGGAACAAATAATCCTAAAATTGGTATGGAACCAGAAAAGACCCCGAATAGCCAGAGGAATGTTGAAAAAGAAAATCAAAGCTGGTGGAATCACAATTCTTGACTTCAAGCTCTATTACAAAGCTGTAATTATCAAGACAGTATGGTACTGCACAAAAACAGACACATAGATCAATGGAACAGAATAGAGAGCCCAGAAATGGACCCTCAACTCTATGGTCAACTAATTTTCCACAAAGCGGGAAAGAATATCCAGTGGAAAAAAGACAGTCTCTTCAACAAATGGTGTTGGGAAAATTGGACAGCCACATGCAGAAGAATGAAACTGGACCATTTCCTTACACCACACACAAAAATAGACTCAAAATGGATGAAAGACCTAAATGTGACACAGGAGTCCATCAAAATCCTAGAGGAGAACACAGGCAGCAACCTCTCTGACCTCAGCCACAGCAACTTCTTTCTAAACACATCGCCAAAGGCAAGGGAAGCAAGGGCAAAAATGAATTATTGGGACTTCATCAAGATAAAAAGCTTTTGCATAGCAAAGGAAAAAGTCAACAAAACCAAAAGACAACTGACAATGGGAGAAGATATTTGCAAATGACATATCAGATAAAGGGCCAGTATTCAAAATCTTTATAGATTATCAAACTCAACACCCAAAGAACAACTAATCCAGTCAAGAAATGGGCAGAAGACATGAACAGACATTTCTGTAAAGAAGGCATCCAAATGACCAACAGACGCATGAAAAAGTGCTCAACATCACTAGGCATCAGGGAAATCCAAATCAAAACCTCAATGAGCTACCACCTCACACCAGTCAGAATGGCTAAATTAACAAGGCAGGAAACTACAGATGTTGGCAAGGATGTGGAGAAAGGGGAACACTCCTACGCTGTTGGTGGGAATGCAAGCTGGTGCAGCCACTCTGGAAAACAGTATGGAAGTTCCTCAAAAAGTTGAAAATAGAGCTACCATATGACCCAGCAATTGCACTCCTGGGTATTTACCCAAAGGTACAAATGTAGTGATCCAAAGGGGTACATGCACCCCAATGTTTATAGCAGCAATGTCCACAATAGCCAAACTATGGAAAGAGCCTAGATGTCCATCAACAGATGAATGGATAAAGAAGAAGTGGTATATATATACAATGGATTATTATGCAGCCATCAAAAAAATGAAATCTTGCCATTTGCAATGACGTGGATGGAACTAGAGGGTATTATGCTAAGCGAAGTAAGTCAATCAGAGAAAGACAAGTACCATATGATCTCACTGATATGAGGAATTCTTAATCTCAGGAAACAAACTGAGGGTTGCTGGAGTGGTAGGGGTTGGAAGGGATGGGGTGGCTGGGTGATAGACATTGGGGAGGGTATGTGAGCGCTGTGAATTGTGTAAGACTGATGAATCACAGACCTGTACCTCTGAAACAAATAATACATTATATGTTAAAAAAAAAAAGAAGAAGAAGAAGAAGATAGCAAGAAGGGAAGAATGAAGGGGGGGAAATCGGAGGGGGAGATGAACCAGGAGAGACTATGGACTCTGAGAAACAAACTGAGGGTTTTAGAGGGGAGGGGGTGGGGGGATGGGTTAGCCCACTGATGGGTATTAAGGAGGGCACGTATTGAATGGAGCACTGGATGTTATATGCAAACAATGAATCATGGAACACTACATCAAAAACTAATGATGTAATGAATGGTGACTAACATAACATAATAAAATAAAATTAGACAATAGATAATAAATGCTGGATTTATTATATAAAATATAATAAAATAAAATTAGACAATAGATAATAAATGCAAGGATGTGGAGAAAAGGAAAGCCTTTGCACTGTTGATGGGAATGTAAAATGGTGCAGCTACCATGGAAACCAGTGTGAAAGGAAATTCCTCAAAAAATTAAAAATAGAACTACCATATGATCCACCCCAGGTATTTATCCAAAGAAAATGAAAACACTAACTTGAAAAGATATATGTACCCTCATGTTAATTGCAGTATTATTTAAAATAGCCAAGATATGGAAACAACCTAAGTGTCCATTGATGGATGAACAGATAAAGAAAAAGTAGTATGTGTGTGTGTATATATATATAATGAAATATTATTGAGCCATAAAAAGGAATAAAATCTTGTCCTTTTTGACAACATGGATTGACCTTGAGGACATTATACTAAGTGAAATAAGTCAGATAGAGAAAGACAAATACCTTATGATCTCACTTATGTGTTGAATCTAAAAACAAACAAAAACAAAAACTGAGGTCCTAGGTATAAAGAACAAATTAATAGTTGCCAGAGGCAGGAGGTAAGGGTAGAAGAAATAGGTGAAGAGGGTCAAAAGGTACAAATTTGCAAGAACAAAATGAATTAGGCATTGGGGTGTCATGTACAGCATGGTGATTACAGTTAATAATACTGTATTGTGTACTTGAAAGTTGTTAGGAGAGTAGATCTTAAAAGTTCTTGTCATGACTTCCAGGGAAGATGGTGGAGTAGGAGGATCCTAAGCTCACCATGTCCCACAGATCCACCTAGATAATACACACATCAGTGTAAATAATCCAGAAAATGACCTGAAGACTGACAGAACAGACTCTCCACAGCTAAACAGAGAGAAGAAGTCACAATTTAAAATGGTAGGAGCACAGAGATGTGCATGGGAACCAAACTGACACGAGACTGTCTGCGAAGGGGAAGGATGGTGCCAGCATGGAGAGGGGAGAGGAGCAGATCCCACCCCAGGCATGGGTCACCCACACTAGGAAGACAAATCCCCATAATATGTGGCTTTGAAAACCAAAGCAGCTTAAATTTGATAGGAAACTGAGTCCCCATGCTGAAAGAGCTAGCATAACAAACAACCCCTCGGAGATACAGCACAGAAGCAGCAGTTTGGAAACTGCCTGGAGGATACAGGAGGGAGATTTATTTACTAATCTCAGAACATATGCTGGAGGGGCAGGGATCTTTAGGATACTTCTCCAAGAACAAAAGAGCTGGAAGTTACCATTTCCCTCCCCCACCTCCCAGCCTAGATACATAGACACCTGTGTAAACCAGCATGAATATTCTCCACCTAGCTTGCTAACAGCCTGCTCTGCTCTCCCCCAACACACACACTCTCCTGCCACTGGCCCCCTCCAACCCACCCTCAGCAGCTCTCCAAAGCTGCTCAGGGCTCCTCCCACAACAGACCTCAAACCTGCTTAACATCCCGTTCCCCCACCTGACCTTCTCCTGCAGACCCATTCCATACAACATGCCTTCAGCAGGAGTCCATTCAGTGGTGCCACAAGCCTGGCATTGTGCAAGCAGCCCCAACAGGGGCCAGCACCACTCCAAAGTGACTCTTGCCCTGGGAAGAGGGGGAGAAACCACACACACTAGTTTAACTGCTGCCCCAGTAGTGGGCTGGGAGCAGACATCTGGTCTGACTGTGGGCGCCATCCACCAACAAAAGCCTCTCAGAATGACAGAGGAAGAGGATCCTGCAGTTCAGTGCTACTGCAGCTCTGGCAAACACTGGTCTGACCCAACTCAGGCCCAAAGTGGCCCCAGACTGGCCCATTAACATAGGGACCAACCTTGCCCAAAATAGGCAAAGAGAGCCATTGCAGATGACTGGATTGAAGGCAAACATGGTTCAGCCACAACAGTAGAATGCACACACACATAGGATGCACCCTTGAAGTGCCAGGTTCTGGTGAACAGGGGATACTGCCCTACAGGACACTATAAGACCTCTTCTTCATAAGGCCTCTACTTTCAAGAACAGGAGACATAGGTGATCTTCCTAACACAGAAACAGACACATAGAGTTAGACAAAATGAGGAGACAGAGGAATATGCCTCAAATGAAGAAATAGGACAAAATCACACCAAAAGACCTAAACAAAACAGAGGTAAGTAATATGCCTGATAGAGAATTTAAAGTAATGGTCATAAATATACTTACTGGATATGAGAAAAGAGTGGGGGATCTCAGTGACACCCCCAACAAAGAGATAGAAAACAAAAAAGAACCAATCAGAGATGAAGAATTCAGTAACTAAAGTTAAATATACACTAGAGGGAATAAGTAGTTGACTAAAGGAAGCAGAAGAGTGAATCAGAGACCTGGAGGACAAAGTAATGGAAAGCAACTAAACTGAATAGGAGAAAGAAAAAAGAATAAAAAGGTGAGAATAGATTATGGGAATTCAGCAACACCAATCAAGCATAGCAACATTCACATTATATAAATCCCAGAAGAACAGAGAGAAAAGGGGGCAGAAGATTTATTTGAAAAAATAATAACTGAAAATTTCTCAAATCTGGGGAAGGAAAGAGAAATCCAGATCCAGGAGGCACAGAAGGGCCCCAACAAAATCAACCGAAGAGGGGCGCCTTGGTGGCTCAGTTGGTTAAGCGACTGCCTTCAGCTCAGGTCATGATCCTGGAGTCCCGGGATCGAGTCCCGCATCGGGCTCCCTGCTCGGCAGGGAGTCTGCTTCTCCTTCTGACCCTCCTCCCTCTCATGCTCTCTGTCTCTCATTCTCTCTCTCTCAAATAAATAAATAAAATCTTTAAAAAAAAAAATTAACCGAAGAAGATCCACAACAAGACACACATTAATTAAAATGGCAAAAAGTAGTGATAAAGAGAATTTTAAAAGCAGCAAGAGAGAAGAAAACAGTAATATACAAGAGAAACCCCATAAGACCATCAGTTGATTTTTCAGCAGAAATTTTGCAGACCAGAAGGGAGTGATAGGATATATTCAAAATTCTGAAAGGAAAAACCTGCATCCAAAAATACTGTATCTAGCAAGGCTATCGGAAAAGAATGAGAGATAGTTTCCTAGACAAACAAAAGTTAAAGGAATTCATCACCACTAAACCAGCCCTAAAAGAAATGTTTAAGGGGATTCTTTGAATGGAAAGACCAGAAGTAGGAGTAAGAAAAGTAGGAACCACAAAAGCAGTAAAATTAAGTATATCTATAAAAATCAGTGAAGGGATTCACAAAATAAAAGGATGTAATATGTGACACCATATTCCTAAAACCATGGTGGGGACAGGAGTAAAGAATGGGTACAAACTTAAATGACCATCAACTTATTATAGACTGCTATATGTATAAGACATTATATATAAACCTAATGGTAGCTACAAATCAAAAACTAGTAATAGATATGCCAAAAATAAGGAGAAAGGAATCCAAGTATATCACTAATAAAGCCAGCAAACTACAAGAGGAACAGAGAAGAACTACAAAAACAATTATAAAACAAGTAACAAAATCGCATTGAGTACACACCTATCAATAATTACTTTGAATGAAAATGGACTAAATAATCAAAAGACATAGGGTGACAGAATGGATAAAAAAGCAACACCCATCTATAGGCTGCCTACAGGAGACTCATTTCAGACCTAAAGACACATGCAGATTTAAAGTGAAGGGATAGAAAAACATGTATCATGCAAATGGAAGTGAAGAGAGAGCTGGGGTAGCAATACTTCTATCAGACAAAATAGACTTTAAAACAAAGACTCTAACAAGAGACAATGAAGGATACTACATAATCACAAAGGGAACAATCCATCAAGAAGACATAACAATTGTAAATATTTATGAACCCAACATGGGAGCAGCCAAATACATAAAGCTTCTATTAACAAATATAAAGGAAGTAATCAATTGTAATACAAGAATAGTAGGGGACTTTAACACCCCACTTACAGCAGTGGATAGATCATCCAAAAAGAAAATCAACAAGAAAATACTGGTTTTGAATGACACACTGGACCAGATGGATCTAACAGATATATTCAGAACATTCCATCCTAAAAGAGCAGAATACGCATTCTTTTTAAGGGCACCTGGAACATTATCCAGAATAGATCACATATTAGGCCATAAAACAAATCTCAACAAAATAAAAAAGACTGAAGACATATCATGTATCTTGACCACAACACTATGAAACTAGAAATCAACCACAAGGAAAAAATCTGGAAAGAACACAAATACATTAAGGTTAAAAAACATGCTATTAAACAATGAATGGGTCAACAAAAAATCAGAGGAAATCAAAAAATACATGGAGACAAATGAAAATGAAAACACTATGGTCCAAAACCTTTGGGATGCAGCAAAAGCTGTTCTAAGATAGAAGTTTAGAGCAATACAGGCCTACTTGAAGAAGCAAGAAAAATCTCAAGTAACCTAACCTTATTTTTTTAAATAAGTTTTCACTTTATTAGATTTTATTTATTTATTTGTCAGAGAAAGAGAGCACAAGCAGGGAGAGTAGCAGGCAAGAGGGAGAAGGAGGCTCCTCACTGAGCAGGGAGCCTGATGCAGGACTTGATCCCAGGACCCTGGGATCTTGAACTGAGCTGAAGGCAGAGGCTTAACTAACTGAGCCATCCAGGTGTCCCAAACAACCTAACCTTATACCTAAAGGAGCTAGGAAAAGAACAAGAAACAAAACTTAAAACAAGTAGAAGGAAGGAAATAATAAAGATTACAGCAGAAATAAACAAAATAGAAACTAAAACAACAACAACAACAAACAATAGAACATATCAATGAAACCAGGAGCCGGTTCTTTGAAAAGATCAACAAAATTGATAAACCTTTAGTCAGACTCAACAAAGAGAGAGAGAGCTCAAACAAAATAACTAATGAAAGAGGAGATATAATAATGAACATCACAGAAATACAAAGGATTATAAAAGAATATTATGAAAAATTGTATGCCAACAAATTGGACAACATAGAACAAATGGATAAATTCCTAGAAACATACAACCTCCCAAAACTGAATCAGAAAGAAATAAAAAATTTGAACAGACCAATTTAGTAGAGTGGCAGGATACAAAGTCAATGTACAGAAATCTGTTGCATTTCTATACACTAATAACGAACTAGCAGAAAGAGAAATTAAGAAAACAATACCAGTTATAGTTGCACCAAAAATAATAAAATACCTAGGAGTAAACTTAACCAAGGAGGTGAGAGACTTGTACTCTGAAAACTATAAAACACTGATAGAGGAAACTGAAGATAAAACAAACAAATGGAAAGATACTCCATGCTCATGGACTGGGAGGAAAAATATTGTTGAAATATCCATACTACCCAAAGCAGTCTGCAGAATTAATGCAATCCCTATCAAAATACCAACAGCATTTTTCAGAACTAGAACAAACAATCCTAACATCTGTATGGAACCATGAAAGACTCCGAATAGCCAAAGCAGTCTTGAAAAAGAAAAGCCAACCTGGAGGCATCACCATCCCAGACTTCAAGTTATATTACAAATCTATAGTAATCAAAACAGTATGGTACTGGCACAAAAATAGACCCATAGATCCATGGAACAGAATAGAGAGCCCAGAAATAAATCCACAACTATATTGTCAATTAATCTTCGACAAAGCAGGAAAGAATATCCAATGGGAAAAAGTCTCTTCAACAAATGGTGTTGGGAAAACTGGATAGCAACACGCAAAAGAATGAAACTGGGCCATTTTCTTACACCAAACACAAAACTAAATTCAAAATGGATTAAACACCAAATGTGAGACCTGAAACCATAGAAATCCTATAAGAAAGCTCAGTCAGTAATTTCTCTGACATTGGTCTTAGCAACATTTTTCTAGATATGTCTCCTGAGGCAAGGGAAATAAAAGCAAAACTAAACTACCAGGACTATATCAAAATAAAAAGCTTTTACACAGAAAAGGAAACAAGCAACAAAACTAAAAGACAGTGGGAGATGTTTGCAAATGATATATGTGATAAGGGGTTAGTATCTGAAATATATAAAGAACTTCTACAATACCAAAAAAAGCCAAATCCAATTAAAAAATGGGCAGAAGATATGAACAGACATTTCTCCAAACAAGACATGCAGATGGCCAACGGACACATGAAAAGATGCTCAACAGCACTAATCATCAGGGAAACACAAACCAAAACCACAGTGAGATATTTCCTCACACCTCTCAGAATTGTTAAAATGAAAAACACAAGAAACAAGACTTGGTGAGAATCTGGAGAAAAAGGAAACATTATGCACTGTTGGTGGGAATGTAAACTGGTGCAGCTACTGTGGAAAACAGTATGGAGGTTCCTCAAAAAATTAAAAACTATTACCATATTATCCAGTAATTGCTCTACTGGATATTTACCCAGAGAATACAGAAACACTAATTCAAATTGATAGGTGCACCCCTATATTTATTACAGCAGTATTTACAATAGCTGAGGTATGGAAGAAACCCAAATGTCCATGGATAGGTGAATGGAAAAAGAAGAAGTGGTATACACACACACACACACACACACACACACACGCACACACACACACACAATGGAATATTAGTCAGCCATAAAAAAGAATGAAATCTTGCCATTTGTATAACATAGATGGATCTAGAGGGCATAAAGCTAAATGAAATAAGTCAATCTGAGAACAACAAATGCCATATGATTTCACTCATATTTAGAATTTATGAAACAAGACAAATGAACAAAGGAAAAAAGAGTCAACAAAAAACAGACATTTGATATAGGGAAGAAACTGGTGATTCTCAGAGGAGAGGTAGGAGGGAAGATGGGTGAAAGAGGTAAAGGGGATTAAGAGCACACTTATTATGATGAGCATTGAGTAATGTATTGAATTGTTGAATCACCATATCATACACCTGAAACTAATGTAACACTGTTCGTTAATTATACTGGAATTTAAAAAGTAAATTACAAAAATATACACAAAAAAGTTCTCATCACAAGAAGAACAATTTTATAACTATGTATGATGGATGTTAACTAGACTCACTGTGGTGATCATTTCACAATAGGTACAAATACCACATCATTATGTTGTACACCGGGAAGTAATATAATGTCGTATGTCAACTGTACCTCAAAAAAAATAGATTCTCTCCAAAGGGTTCCCTGAGACCCCAGCCGATGGTAGATTCTTTCCAGCATCTTGTGCCTTTGTCCAAATCAGTTAACATAATTAGCAATTATACATTTATTTCTTCCCTCGATTATGTAATGTCCCCCATTATACTAAAAGCTCCATACATACAGGGACTGGGTTTGTTTTGTTCCTTCCTGGCACATAACCCCGTTCTGTCAGACTAAACAGTTGAGGAAGGAAAGCCTGATTATTTTCTTTTACTGATACTTGTGTTTTGCACTTGTATGGAATCTACACACAGGCATTTATAAAGCTCTAAGGATGGTCAAGGAAAGGTTTTAACCCAGTTGGTATTCTCACGACTGTAAGATGGTTAATAATGTAATAGGATTCTAGAATGAAAGGGCTAAAATGTATCTAAGTTTATAGAAGGCAAATCTGATGAAGAGTGTGGCTGACTTGCTCACCATGGCTCAACTAGTTAGTGTCCAAGGGAGACTGGCACTTAGACCCCCAGGCCCACAAACCTGTGATCATTCCCAGAGCGCATGTATATTTATATCACAGAGGAAACGTTTGTACATGTAAGCAGAAAGGACATTTTATCCAGCTTCGGGTCTCACTGAATGTTGAAGTATACAACCATGAACTACACAATATGAGTAATATCCATAGTATAAGGTGGGTTTAGGCTATCAAAATAAGACATCAGCATTTTCCCAAATTTAGGTCTTTAAAAAAATCTTCCCAGGTTAATGCCACTTAAATATATTGAATCCCATCAATCTAGGACACCTATAAATTTATATGTATTGTGAGCAGCCAAAATTAGTTATGAACTTCTTTATATATTTTTGATGCCTGGATTATATATCTTATGGGTTAAGAGTTCCTTTTAAATTGTTAGTTTCTAAGGGCAAAGGGGATCATATCTACAATTCCTTCTGTAATTTCACACATTATATAAATTCTTCACTGACTTTGGCAACAGCAAAATGAGGATCAAAATGTATAACTTTACCCAAGAGTAAAATTCATTCATTTGTCCCATCTTTTCTTCTCAAAGAGATCTCTAAATTTGAAATTTATATTTCATACCAATTATTTAATTCATGACTCGCTTTAGTGTTCTCACAAACTCTATCTCTCCAATATAAACTAAACTAAGAAATCATGCAGGAAAGCCTATGAGTATCAGTGGTTAATCCTGATAATAAATATTCAGAAGGCTCAGAGATGCAGATAACACATGAGTTTCATGTATGAAAAGCCTTTAAGGAATTTGCCAACGTTTCATATGTCACTCCATGACAACCTAATATTAATGAATACATGTCTTGAAGGGGAATTCTGAATTAAGTGATTTTTTTTTTATTAATTTCTCAAACTGCTTTGGCCTAGTGAACCGTGGGCTTTGACTACAGAAGGTAGGGAGCATGGGCTCTGGCCCAAACGCTGTCAAAAGTAAGAAATGGCTCCGACAGACATCAATCTGTTCCTGTTCACAGGGCTGCCTCTTCCCCGCCTTCTCCTTCCAGTTATTAAGCCACAGTGTCAGTCATGGACCCGTTCCTCTTTCTCTTTTTATTAATGATTTAACATGGATATGTCATTACTGCTCTATACATCTTTATGCAGATGGCACGACTGTGCATTTTAATGGCAAATCTGTTTCTCACTTAACTACTGAACTGCAAAAAGACTTTGGCAGACTGGTTCCAGGAAAACAAACTGGTTTTAAAAGCAGCAAAAACTAAAACAATGGTTTTTGGCTCTACTGCTCATCGGAGCTTGAATAGTGATTACTTTAACAGCCAGAATGATTTGAGAAAATGGCTTATTAGAGGAAATTTTAAACTATTAGGTCGAATTTGAGTATAATGTATTGTTTTCTGAAAAGTTAGGGGACTGGACCGTGGAAAGAATAGAAAGAATTTCCTTGGCTTTAAGTTAGAGCGTTTTTTAAACGATATGTAGTATTTCTCATTTACTAATTAATACCAGTGGTGATTTTTTGTTATGCAGTTTTTAAAGACCAACCATAAAAATTAAGTTGGTCTTAAAAATCTTAGTGTTTAATGTATATATTTAACAAATATAAACTCTATCTGCTAAAATAATTTCTAAGACTGGAAAGCCCCTGGAACAAATATAAATTGGGGCCAATTTTGGTTATATAAGTCATAATTCATGTTCTTATCTATAGAAAATGATTTTTAAATGCTATGCTTTGAAAAAAAAAAACACCCATAACTGTGCACCTTTTTCTCTGTCTCTGTCTCTCTCTCCCACCCTCTCTCTATTCTATGTATATTACACATATATATATTTCAATAAAAAGTTTAAAACCCATGGGTTTTTCTTAACTGTATGTTGTATGTGTTTGTTTTAGTTCTTTTTAAAAAGAGTATTCATTTTTTAAACAATAATGACAATATATGCTCACTTTAGAAAATACAAGGAAAAAAGTTAAAAACCTTGTCTAATCTCACCACCCAAAGTCCTTTCATTTTTCTTTACTGTTTGTATAATCAACAGGTCAAAAAGCTGCTCTAAAATAATATCATAAAAATAAGTTAATACTAGAAAGAGCCTTGATGATCATCTAGCCCAGAGATTTCCAAACTTGTATTAGTTTTGAGATTCTTTCATTATCTAAAACTTCAACATGCAAAATAAATCAAAGAGGACCTGCCCTGGTAAGAATAGGAAACCAGAACTATATCTGCTTATTCTATTCCATTTTCCAGAACAGCAGTGTTCAGTCAGCTTTCTAGCTCAATTCCCATATTTTAAAGATAAGAAAAACTATCTCCAGAGTGGTTAGTAACTTGTCCAAGGTCACACAGTTAATAAAAGAAACATGTAATTCTTCCAGCTGTGTGTCAAGTATTAATCACAGCCTTGAATTAAGAAAGGATCCTCACTGTCAAAGCACCCACAATGGTATGGAGGACCAATTATTTGCCAGAGGATAGAACATGTACTATGACTTACAAAAGAATTGGAGGGTATTGGGTGCAGCCATGTGCATTGTGGCATCTATAATCGTAAATCAAGAAGGAGTTGTTTCAAGAACAGTGTATATATTTTTAAAAGCATCACTTGAAACGTTCTTTCACGACAAAGTGTAATGTCATTTTATCATAAATAAAGGGAATGCAGGATAAATTCTTGGCACAAAGTTACCTGCCAAAAGTAAATGTTTGAATTTATCATAAGTGATTGATTACCATTATTATGATTCTCTGATACACTGAGTTAGTTAGTCACATCTTTTTATAGGCCACATTGACTCCTTTTCCTTCATTCTCCTCAACTTGTGCCATGAAAGCTCTGTAAACAGCAGGATAAATCTCAAGGAGGGAGAGTGTGATGAAGTGGTTTTGTAAGATGCTTAAGTTTTATTGCCACATATATGTCATTCCTCTCTGATATGGAAGAAAATAATTGGCAGGATCAGTGTTCTAGATATGGAACTTTTCTTTCAAAGTTCAGTAATTCATCAAAAGCATTCAAAGCCTATTTATGTAGCACCTACTATGCGCCAGGCACTGTGGGCACTGGGGACCCAACAACAAACAAAACAGATTAAAGCCTTGTCCTCACCAGCTCACCTTTGAGTGGAGGCGGTGACAAGCCAACAAACAAATATTACAGACATACCTGTAGGATGCCAGATGGTGAGTGCTCTAAAAACATCAAGTGAAAAAGAGCAGAGAGTGAGTCACAGTGGGTCAACTACTACGTTATGTACTGGTCACATGGGTTGGATTTCTGAAATAGATGGAGCCAAGGCTAGTTTAGGGAAAACAAACCACTAATGAAAGAAAAGATACACAGTCTCATTAATATCTTGAGAGATGGATAATAAAACAATAAGGGGAACAATGTAATCAGAATGCTTTCTAAAGAAATATGCTTCTGTCACAATGGAAATTTTAATTCAAGTTCTAACTGTCCAGGTTCCCATAAGGAATTCAGATTTCAGATTTTAAAAAAAATGCTTAAGTAATTGACATTTTGGAATAAGAAATAACAGATTATTAGAAATGCATTTCAAAGGACAGTGCTCATATGCTCCATCCATCTAAAGGGTTTCTTGTTCCATAATTTTAAAAATCATCTCAGGTGGCAATCATGCCTTCAGAAACCAAAGGGCTGCCGATGTTTACACTGGGAAAACCGTCATTCTGAAAAGCCCTCTCTGAACATTCAACCTCTTGACTCTTTCCTGTCCACTAAGGAAGGGCTATACATTTATAACTGTTAATGTTAGTCTTGTATGGTATTTAAACCCTCAGTTTCTTAAAGTGAGGATTGGTTTTAAAAATGAGTGGGACAGGGGCACCTGGGTGGCTCAGTCAGTTAAGCATCTGACTCTTGATTTCGGCTCAGGTCATGATCTCAGGGTCCTGGGATCGAGCCCCATGTTGGGCTCCATGCTCAGTGTGGAGTCTGTTTGAGAATCTCACTCTCCCTCTCCCTCTGCCCACCCCACCCTTCAGCGTGTGCTCTCTCTCTCCAAAAAAGAAAAAAAAAATGAGGTAGACAACTCACTTTGAGGATAATTTCAGAAAGATAACCAAGTATATCATTGAATGCAGTTATGTGATAGTTTCTTCTAGAACTTTATTGTTAATAGTAAGCTATTTCTTTCTGGACTCTGAAAAACAAACTGAGGGTTCTAGAGGGGAGGGGGTGGGGGGATGGGTTAGCCTGGTGATGGGTATTAAGGAGGGCACGTTCTGCATGGAGCACTGGGTGTTATATGCAACCATCAAAAACTAATGATGTAATGTACGGTGATTAACATAATAATTAAAAAATAAAAAAATAAAATATAAAAAAATAGTAAGCTATTTCATGTTATAATTATATAATATATATATTTAGAAAAATATTTGTATTATTCTCCCTCTACATATTTTCTCCTTTGATTGAGAAGCTATATAGATGTTAAATATAGGATTTATCCTAGCAGATAGAAAATGATTAATTTTAAGTTTAATTTTGTTAATTTATTAGATATACATAAAAGTCTAGACTCATATATAGATTAAGTCATATAAATTACATACACATTTGGTTTTTTTAGAAAAATCATCATGAACTGGTACTTTATTTTAGCTGGGGTTTGTTAGCATAGATACCTAAAACATCTACTGAAATCATCTTTAAAAGATCTGGATTTATGGTATCTTTGGAGTGAGAGTCACACTGGCCAACATCCAATCAAGGCATTAAAATTTAGAAGCGGATCTTCCAAAATGAGAGAATAAATTCGTCTTTGTATATAAATTGCTTTATTAGATAATGTGTTGATAGTGTAATATTTCAATTCAGGTAGAAGGCATTTTAATTAATATGTGGGTGAAAATACCTATAAATTTTAATGAAGATAAAATCTACTCCGAACTGATGCATCTTAGCCAGACTACAAATGGAACAGGCCCTTGAACAAGACCTTGTATGGGGACCCATACTGCTTAACCTGAGACATGCTTAGAAGTGTGGGTTTATGAAATTTTCTGCTTCAGGCCTCTGGTAATCTCAGCAAAGTAAATAAATTCAGTATCCCCGAAGTTAAGACTTCATACCACCACATCTGAAAGAGCAATGTGTTAGAGACATCTAACCCTAAGAAAGCCTTGATGATCTTGGCACCAGACAACCCCATAGATGTCTCATCTAAGAAAATCCATCTCAGAGATGGATTTTCTCTGACTTCTAACACAAAGCAGCAGGAGAGGTACTAAATCTCAGCAATTCTCGACTGACTGAAAAGTACATGTATGAGCTTGCAGAGAATCAGACTAGGTCTTGCATAGGAGCTAATTTACCCAAACTCCTGACACTGGAAGGAAGAAGCTTTTGTATTGCTAAAAAGTAGCCATTTTTATGGGTTCATTCCATCACTTGCATTAAGGGATTAATCACTAAAGTCTTTTACAATTCAAAATACTTAAGATTTTATTTTTCTCAGTCCCATCTTAATATCCATTATCCCTTAAAGAAGAGTTACATTTTAAAAATTATCACCCATTACAATATAAATTAGTTACTCAGGGACCCAGACACATAATTTTTGCTGTTGGGGAGAGCTATGATAGAGGTCAAGGGCATAGAGAAATAATTGCCCTCAAAAATAGTTTAGTTGAATGAAGATTAATGAAATGCAAAGAAATAAAAATAGATTTCTTCTCAGGATAAAGTACTAATTAATTTATGAAATAAATACTATTTATATTAATATTTTAAAGTATTTAAACTAATTAGTATTTAAACTAATATTTTAAAGTCAGGATAACCATTTACCTATGAATATTTCGGTAATGGGAAATTATATATTCTTCAAGGCCAGTTGCTTTGTCATTCAAAATATCTCATCTATAATCTTTCCCATTGTTATAAACCTTCATGTGGGAGTTCCTTCTTATTTCACACCTAATTTCTGCACTGCTACCCACCTGGTCCCTCTGCAGCCAGACTCCTACCATATTCCTCTACCTACTGTTTTCCATAAAATACCACTTTCAGTGCATCATATTACCTCCCTCCTAAAATTTCTTTACTAGTTTCTCATTTCTGACCAAATGAGACTAAACACAAATACTTTTTTATTCCCTTCATGTGGAATGTTAGTCTTATCTGTCTACTCAAATCCTTGAAGTCCAGGCTACCATGATCATTTGTACCTTGATGCCATACTCATTCTATTTTCCTTCACTAAGAACCTTCCTTTCCCCCTTTGGCTATACCAAGTTCTTTTAAATTCACCTGTATGTTCCCACGTCAAATCCCTTTATTCATGAAACAATCTTGAAATACTTTATTCTTCATTACCCTTCATTCCTTTCTACTCTAATGCTTGAGGCGGCTGTGAGTGTCTAAAACAGAGGTAAAAAAAAACTCAAATATGTAATAAGGCCAGGCAGGTTATGCAAATGAGTGAAGTGGGCTAGAACAGAAAAATGTGGAAAGAAGATCATGGCAATCCTGAGCGTGAGTACTGCCGTTCAACGGGACAGCCCCTCCTCAGATCACACCGACTGCTGCTGTGTGGGATGCCCACTCTTGCCTGATTTTCCAAAATGCAATTGGAAATCCAGATTTTTGTGTGGGAAATGTCCCTCTGCTCAAAACAAAGCATGTCTTCATGTCTGCAGGCTGAATTTGCCTGCAGGACCACCAGCTGTGGTCCCTGGATCCAGACGATTAATATTCCGCATTATACAATAGACTATGGACATACACACTCACTCACTTATATGTTTGATATTGGTTCATGAGAATTAAAGAGGCCTTCTCAAGTTCCCCATGAACTCTGTGAATATTTTCTGTATTCTAAAAATGAATAGTTTTACACTAAGTGTGTGGACAAACCACTTAACTATGTAAATGAGCCATCACATATGTTTGAAGATACCACCACTCTCTGATGACAGGTAAGCCTCATTATGAAGTAGTTACCACACTGTCCGAAGCAATAGAAATTTGTCTCTTTTGAGGGTAGCAAGATCATAGATTTTTATTGATAGGAAAGTCACATTAGACCACATATTTAAATCCTGCCTTGATTTATTACTATTAATACTTAATTAAGTCAATTTGTATCTGTCAGCAAATGTCAGATCTGTCACATCTAGTAGTATGGTTCAGATTATATTATTAGTAGCATGTACTTTATAGGTAAAGTTTCCAACAGAATTTTCTTTCCCTGAGACAGACCTCTTTAGTAAGGTAAAGTGTCAAGCAAACTTGTTAGAATTTGACATGCATAAGGTCTTGGAGATTTCAGCTAATTTAACCAATCAGGTAATTTGTTATATCAAGTAATATAGTAATGTTTACTAATTTTAGAAATTCAGTACTATGGTAAATCTTTGATACATTCACATTTCTTTCTAATAAGCAGTTCATGTATCTATCCCCAGACCCTTACTTGTTGTATAAAGTTAAATTAATCAGGATCTCATCAAGCACGTTCATCTAGAAGAAAGATGAGGCTGGGCCACTTTCTGGGGAAGAAGATCACAAAGATGGATTTCTAAGAGGAAAAAACAATGGATTCTTTAGAAAAGATGTCTGGTCATGATATATTGATATATAAAGACAGCAAGACAGAACTGATGGGATCGAGAAGTCCCAGGAAGCCTGGTGCTGGAAAGGGAACAGAGCAGACGGCAGGTGTCAAACACAGAAATGGAGACTGCGGGGCAGGGAAATGCAAGCTCTACACTGAGGCACCAGGTATCCAGCCAAGAATCTGGAGGCTTTGTGACCATGAAAGAACGGAAGGAGGGACACTGGGGCTGGCTGGGGCTGCACAGTGCTCTCCTGGATTGCAGTCCTAACCACAGTGCTGGGGCATACTATGGGACTTGGCCTTCCACACCTCCACGCCACTTGCTGTGGAACAGTCCAGGCTTTGTCCCTGGGAAATGACAATTCCCTTGGTCTTGCAAGATAGCTGGACCATGTGGAATACTCAGAGGGGCCACATTTTAGGACACAGGTGAGTACTAACTGTGGAAGACAATCTATAAGCATTTCGGCAGGCCCCGTTCAAATCGCAACCAGGCCAGCTGGCTGAGCTCCCCAACGTAAGCCCAAGCAGTGGTGTCCCACCACACACCAAACGGTACTGGGGGTGGCTCAGTGCTGGCTCAGCTCCCGTGCTGGTAATGGACAGTGCTGGCGCAGAGGCCTTGGGAAATCGCTCCTGCTCAGTCTGCTCCTCCCTACCAGGTCAGCGCAGGTACTGACGGCCTCGATGACCTCTCTTGTCACCCCTTCGAATTCCCCACCCCTCCCGGCATAAGATTGGCTTCTGTATGACCATTTGTGGATATTCTTTATGTCCTCTTCCTTTACTACTCGGCCTTTTGATTCTCAACATTTTCTGCTCTCAAAAAGCCCACTTCCTGCAGACAAAACTTTGGCTTCCTAACACAGGCTTAAATAGCCCATTTTGGAAGCCAAAAGCTGACCCCTGACTGTTTCTCTTTGTCACAAAAACCTAAAGCCGACCAAAGGAATAGATTCCTCCAACTAACCAGGGGGAGAATCACCTATCAGAAAGTGTGGAAAATCAGAGCACACTAATCAGGACTTTTAAAGTATTACTAGCATTCTTATTTGCTCTCCTGCCTCCTTTTTTAGATGGTAAGATCCTCCAGGACAAGTCATGTCTTAGTTATCTTTAGAGCTTCAGCCCTGGTACGGTGTCAGATGTCTACATGTTTCCCCCCCTTTTTTTAGTGAATTATTAGAATGAGAAATCGAAATTACAAAGATGTCTTGATCTGAGCTGGATTTTAAAAACTGTTGTCTACTTATTTAGAGCAGGCTGATACTGACTTGCCTGTATCCTTCCATCCCACGGGTTTGGTTGGTGCACTTACCCTCTTTAATTCTTCTCAGACGAATAGTCCTATCTGCAAATGAGTATGAGACTGGGAACCTGTAGTCCACTCACCAAACCATTTAGGAAAAAGTGAATATTCATATCCCAGTTATTTCCTACTATTTTCTGGGAAATACTTGCTGGGTGTGCGACGTTAATGCAGCATGAAGCAGCCCCCGACCTGCACGCCTCCACAAACTCTCTGGATCTCTCCCCTGTCCTACCTGCCAGTCATCTCCCGTGAGCAGGGCTTGGTTTAATTAGCAAAAGGGAATATTTCCTTTTGCAATGTAATTCAAGGCTGAGAAAGAGAAAGTCTTTGGATATAAGGCACAGAAGATAAGGTAGCATAAGACTAATCATAAAAGATCTGATTTAATTTCAGGGATTCCTCCACAGACTAGACTTCTGAGACCGTCCCTTCATCCCCCATTTCTCACCTGGAGGACTCGCACGAAGCAGAGAGTGACCACAGACCTGGCAAGAGCAGAACCTGGGGACAGAGGGTGGGCGGTAAAGGGACGGAGGGAACATGTGTGAGTGGGGGCCGGGAGTGCCAGCCTGACCATCCTTTTTCCCTGAATAAGAGCCCTAGTGCCTTTCTGGGTTGTGTTTGTTCTCTACCCAAGAAGGAAATTGAGAGAATCTGAGATGTATACATTTCCAATAGTTTCTAACTGAATTAATTTCATTACGATCTGGGAACTGTATGAATTGTGTATTAAATGACTACACTTTCCCAGGCTCATAGGCCTTTCACTGCGGAGAGCTTGAGCCATACGGTAGGTGGGATCAAGGCAGGTCCACTCAGGCAAGCTGGTCTTTCTGAATCCAGACCAATTTTGTGTGGGAAAGCTGTAGGCATGGCCAGACGTACCCAGGTTCTAGAGTTCCACAGACCTCCACAACTTCCTTGTTATGTGATACGGGGCAAAGTTCTGAAGATTTCCAAGTCTCAGTTTGCCCACAACTAATAATGACCTCCCTCACAAAGTTGTTAGAAGAACTAATTAATATACATTAGTGCCCAGTACACAGCAGAATTCTCTCCGTCAGCGAGGCAATTTGTAGCCGAACAGAAAAGCTCAGTGTTCTTCCAATTCCGAATTCTTGGCTGGGTGTTTCTTTGTCTAGCTTTTATTTTTTTTTCTCACATAGTTTACTTTTAAGGTAAGGAGAAGTTGACAGCTTTATGAAAAAAAAAATCTGGGCATGAATTTTAATATTTAATTTACTTCCAAAATGCTTTAGGAAAAAAAATGCCTTCTTTTTGTAGAAAAGTTACATTCACATTGTGGTATGACTACCAATTCATATAGCAGATAAGTTGGTCTCTGTAGCAGTGGATAGGAATGTAAATGTGTTGAAATATCTGGCTTTGTCACTATGACAAAGAGATCACTTGACATTTTCTTTATTAACGTGATTTCAATATTTGTGATTTGAATTTGATATTCACCATCTTGAAGGAGTGACATCTTTTGATAAGGGAAAATGAGGGCGTTCTTTAGAGGAAAAAAACTTTTCTCAAGTTTGTTAAAATTGGTTTAATTATCAGTGTCAAATGCTGATGTGAAAATAAATTTTAGTATCATAGGTAAGATATGAATGGGATAATACAACTGAGCACTGAATCAGTAAAAATCTTTCTTTTCTCCTTCTTACTATGTATGCTTTTAAAAATACTCCTCTCACTGAGGAAATGGTGACTTTTTAAAATATAGCAAATAAAAAAAAAAGAACTGACTTTAAGATTATGGTTTGTGAACTACAGAAACTTGCTAAAATGAAAAAAAAAGCTATAAAAATCTTAACTGGTAAATTATTGGAGATTTACAAAAAGGTACATCTACAAAGATATATCTATAAATATATTTGTGGTGGCACCATTTAAATTTGAAAGAAAATAGAAACAATCTTAAATTTCCAAATCTGGAAGATTAGTTAAACGGATTATGTTGTATGTCCATATGATAAGATACCATGCTGCAGCCAAAAATCATTTCATAAAATACTTGTAAAGAATGGTAAATATTTACATTAAGTTATAATTCATTCAGCAAAAAGTTTGTATGTGGTACCACAATATCCCAGACTTTCCCAACCGGCACGGCCAAGAAATGGTCAGAGTTGTTCAACTTCGGACCCTCATGGCAAATCAGTCATCTAGTCACTTTCCTTGGTTCCCACTTGCTATATGATGCGGTCCTGCGAGGTTCCGTGTATTTGTCCATGCCGTTCACCTGCTGCCACCCACAGACTTCCCTAGAGGTCAGGTCTGGAATGTTAGGCTCCCGGATGTCAGTTCCTCCCCTCGCAGACCCGAGGATCTGCAGTTCTTACCCCCACACTGCCTCCTCGCTGCTGGGGGCTGCCAGAGGTGGATTACTGGAGACCTGGATCAGGTGGCAGTCGTACCCAATCTCTGAGGACCTTTTAGGAACAGCAACTACCTGAATCACTTTTCCTAAAGACAGAAATTGTGTAATGTTGCCCTCTTGCTAAATACCTGGGCAGGCTATGAACTCCACTTCCTTCTATGCTTGTCCTTGGTGAGGGCCTCTGCCATTTGCCAAATTTGGGTGGATTCTAAAGTACAAAGGAAGATCCTCCTTGCATGGGGAATGTTCAGTCAGAGGCTCTATGGCAAAGCTGCCTGGGACCCGTGATGACTAATTTTGGAGTTCCTGTTCTCTAATGTACAAGCAGCCTGTCTCCCTAGTGTACCAGAATGACAAAGTCCTTGGCTTCAGTTTGGGGTCTAAATCATCAGAGGAAACTCTCCCACTTGCCGCCCTCATTATCATTTTTCCTTTCAGATGCTCCTGTGGGACTTTTCTGTCACCTGGCTTCACTCAGTGCCTTTGCATATATTAGATACGTTTTATTAACCTTGAACCACAAGGTGAAAGGTCTCATGGACTCAGTCCCTCTTCTCTCAAACTTGCTGGAAATGGGCAATCAAGAGTATCATTGGTGACCTGAATGCAATGGTGTTCTGAGGAGTTTACTTTAGTTCATCTTTTCAATTTTATTCTTTGCAGAGAGGTTGCTGTGTGCACGTGTGCCCTTCAGATAAATCTTCATCTTGTGTAAAATGCACAAGATCCATTGCTATCTTACTTTTTTCCCCTCTTCCTTATATCTTTTTAGATGTGGAAGGATATAAGGATATAATTTAGCTTACATTCTTTCAGCTATGGGTAGGCTTCATCCTGAACTCATTCTAGTTCAGAAACACCTTGCCATTTTAGACAGGGACATAAATGGAGACTGCCTGTCTCTCCATCTACCCTCTATGGCTCCCAGACCTACAATTAAAATTTTTCTCTTATGATCCCATAAAAAAATCAAGTAGCCTATTTTTGTCCTAGATCAACATATCACGGGCTCTCCTCCATTCAAAGATCAGAAGACGAACCCAGTACATGCTTAAATCGTATTGGACCTTTGTGGTCCCAGATCTCTAAAACGTGGAACCATAATACCAAGGATGCTCATAATTAGCTCTCATGACTCTTGATGTTATCAAACATCCAAGAAGAAAAATTTCAATCCTGTAGTTGCTTGTGGCTGTCGGAGGCTGAGACTTACAAAAACACGTTCTTAATTTCTTCCATCAGAGATCAGCAGAGGTAGGAAAGCTGAATTAAGGACTCCAGGGGGAAAGGAAGAGGAAGGAAGGAGAGAGGGAGGGAGGGAGGGAGGGTGGGTGGGAAAGGAAGGGAAGGAGATAAAAGGTAAGGCAAAATGAGGCAAGGAAGAAGAAAGGAAAATCAAGGAGAGGCCTTTCTTGATCCCTGTAAAAAGCCAATGTAAGAGCAGAAACCTTCTCACAGAGAATCTTACCCTCAAGGTACTAACACCCAGGTTTTTGATCTTGGAGGGGGCATACTTTCCAAATGGTAGACTTAGAAAATCTACCATACCTCCCCAGAAGAAGTCTCTTTTTATTGAATTTATAACTCCACCAGCTAAACCTTAAATTCTGAATAATTAGGAATAACTTAGAATAACTCTTCAGAGTAAGTCTAGATCACAAAAGGACAAAGATGGAAGAATGGCTTACATCTAACAGGATCCTATTCCATAAGAAAGCCTGAATATATCTTGAAATTGAAATACTTCTTATGGGAAGCAACCGTCTCTGAAAATCAAATCGCTTGGAGTGCTAAATTTGATACAAACATACATTTATTGAATTAAAAAGGCTATCTTTAGATTTCAGGGTCTCAAGAATGAAACTGTTAAAAAATACTCCCTTGAAATCATGGACGTTTCAACTGGTAACATTACGAAATGTAAAGAGCTTGTGTTTGACTATTTTTGCTAGCAAGTATTAATGTGTTTCTAGCCAGGAAAACAGGATGACATTGTAAATATCTGTATAAGGCTAAAAACTACAGACGGTTCCAGACTAACGACGGCTAGACTTAGAATTCTTCGACTTTACCATGGTGCGAAAGCAATACGGGTTCAGTAGAAACTGTACTTCAGATTTGGAATTTTGATCTTTTCCCAGGCTGGCCGTAGGTGGTACGCCATGCGCTCGGGATGCTGGGCGGCGGCCACGGCTCCTGGTCACTCCACAATCACAAGGGTCAACAACCCACACACTGACAACCGTCCTGTCCCCGTACAGCCATTCCGTTTCTCACTTTCAGTACCAGAGTCAATAAATGACACAAAATATTCAACACGTTATTATAAAACCGGCTTTGTGTTGGATGACTTTGCCCAACTGTTGGCTAATGTAAGTGTTCTGAGCACATTTAAGGTAGGAGGTTCGGTAGGGTAGGTGTATAAATGCATTTTTGACATGATATTTTCGACTTATGATGGATTTATTGGGACATAACCCCCAAGTGAGTTGAGAAAGGTCTGTATATTTAAATCAGTAATTCTTTCACCTGGCCCTGCTAGATTTGAAGTCAAAAAGAGAAAATGAACTTTGGGGTGAAAAAGAAAGAAAAACAACAACAAATGATCCCCGGGCTAAAGAATATATAAAAGATTGAGGCAGAGAGGAAAAAAGTGGCAGCTTTATATTTTTATCATTAACAAAAGCCATGATTCTAGAAAAGTCGGAGTCGAATCAACTATTCCTCCCTTCTTGGTTAACGAATTATCTTGTGCCTTTTAAATATCCCATGTTGATTAAAATATATTGTACACAAAAACTGCAAAAATTAATGCTTTGCCCTAAATTTAAGCACTATTGTTTTGTGTTTTGTTTTGTTTTTTTCTCTGTAGAGTCTAATGCAATTACTACAAAAAGATGTGGGAATGTTGAGCATGATATATTTTGATTGCATGAAGAAATTGGATTTCTACTTTAAGTATCTAAAGTTTTCTACTAATGTTTTATAAAATGTAGACATAACTGAAATCTATTACAATAAAGTATACTACAAGTAGAAAAACTGATTTTTTATGAATTAGTTCTGGCAGGAATCTCTAAGTATATGATCCCTATTAAATTTTACTGATACATCCCCCTAATAGCTAGCTAGCTAGCTAGCTACGTATTTATATTCTATCTCAATAGACTCTAGGTTTTCTTTTTTTTTTTAAATTAGATTTTAGAAGTATGAATTACAGGAAGTCTGCTGAAAATTTTGAGTTCTTTGGTAGGGCTATCTTTAATTAAAATAAAGATTCATATATATACATATATACACACATATTTATGTATTTTTTATATATTGTAAGTTATAGAAATTAAAATTATATCCTCTCATAATAAGAGTCCAAAGAGGATTTGGGATAAAAACTCAAGAGCCTGTATTTACACTTAGTTCTTTGGTAATCTAACTTTGACTATGAAATCATTTAGCTCTCTATTCCACAAACTTCATTATTACAATACATAGCACGAATATTGTGTTGATAAGGAATGTCGCATGGTGTAAAAAAGAAGAGTTTGTCATTTCGAAAAAGGAGCAAGATAAATTTAAAATCTTTAATATCAGAACCGGATTTAGAAAAGTTGCTATGTATTTGAATATATGAAAATATGATGGTTCTAATATCACTAGAAATTAGATAGTAGGAAGCAGATTTTCTTTTTTTGTGTGCCAGCCAGCACTGAAATATATAAATCTTGCACTTATAAATATACATTATCTCATTGTAGATGAACCAGATGGTGGTGAAATGAAACTCGTGTACAAAATTTTGGATACTGAGCTGCTCAAGTTTTCCTAGCATCTCAAGGTAGAATGGGAGTGTGGACTTCACCCTCTTCCACGAGGTGAGCTCTGCCACCAAGAAAGGACGCGGGGCTTAAAACAGTCACCTTGTGAGAACTCTAAACCATCAGCTTTACAAATGCAAATGTCTTTAAATTGAAAATGAACTGAAATTATTGAAAGAACTATCCAGGGAAGCTCTTTCATGGCAAAACTGAGTGAGAATTTGTGAATGAGTCAAGAATAGAGAAATAGGACTGTGTGTACCTGGTAGCAGTGACATACGGGCTCTAGGGGTGGAGGTTTTGGAAGTGGGATAACCTGGGTTCAGGCAAGAAGTGTGCGTAGCCTGAAAAAATTTAGAAACAATAATACGAGTGACTAAAAGTTGGTCTGCTTTTTTTTTTTTTTTTAAGATTTTATTCATTTGACAGAGAGAAAGCACAAGCAGGGGGACCGGCAGAGAGAGAGGGAGAAGCAGGCTCCCCACTGCACAGGGAGCCCAATGCGGGGCTCAATCCCAGGACCCTGGGATCATGACCTGAGCTGAAGGCAGACGCTTAACCGACTGAGCCACCCAGGCATCCCAGTTGGTCTGCTTTTTATTGTAACTGTGTATAAGCGGTTTTAACCATGTTAATGATAAGATGTTTCTCCCATGGGGCAGACGGCTCCCACTGTCCTCCCCTACCTTGGTATACCACTCCCTAGTGGGGTGCATTTGAAGAACAGAGAAGACTACATAGAAAACCTTGAGCTTGATTCAAGAGTGTCATTATTGGCATTGTTATTTTGAAAAAAAATTTTAAAGATCATCAGATAAGTACTTTTGTTTATTTTCTCACAGAACTAAGATTTTGATATAAAAAGGAATGGGGATATAATTTTAGAATTAAAAAAGTATAGAAATGCTGTTCTTAGAACTGAGTAGTAAACATCAATATGTCTATATTTCCTGAGCTTTGTCCAGTGATAAGATCCAGAAGCAATGTTTTACCGTTATTCTTCTTGGTGTCTAGCTAGTTAAATTATTATCTCTGATGCTTTTTCTTTTTCCTACTGAAACTTAGGCTTTTAAATCTGGAGCAGGGACACTGTGAGTCTAGAACAACTAGTACAAGAAAGCAAAACATTTTTCAAAGATTCATGGGGCCACATCAGAAGGGCACAAGTGCTAACCTCAGGAGCTCCAAGGCTGAAATTGCTAGAATGTGAGCATCCAGGAGAATATTAATTATGGTCGACTGAAAACCATGAAATTTATGAAAAGCCACACTCTACAACATTACACAGGATGAGAAAAGTTAATCTGAAATATTCTAAAGAAAGAGAATAAAACACACTCTTATTAAATCTTGTCACTGGGTCATGTTGGTATTTTTAATTCATTTATTGTATCAGTGAATAATACAGAAATTAATGAATGTCAAATAAGTCTGTAAGAAGGCATTTCTGACTAAAGGGGACATGTCATTAAAATGACCCCCAAAGTTGTGACAACCAGCAAGGCAAAGCCATTAAATTAAAATTTAATCAAATATCTTTTCAAATATCCATATGAATTATATTTTCCTAAGAATATAAAAAACGGGAAAATCTACTAAGTTCTAAGTTTAAATAATTTAAAAGTTATTTACAGTTAAAAGGAAAATTCATTTGTATGAGTTAGGAATCAAAATGCTGTATTGACTCAAATGATCATACAGGGCAGGCAGGCCCCATAGGGTTCTGTGAGCAGACAGAATGAGGTAATGTGTTTAAGCAGAGCCCAGGGAAATGAGCAAAAGATATACTTCTTTTGTGGTACAGAACCGCTGATACAACAGTTATAGAGTTCAGGGTTGCTCATAAGGGTCATGAGTAAAGATCTTCTTGACATCTTAGTCCAAATATCAGGTAATTACCTTAGTTACCTGCAATGGTAAATCTTTTCCTTATGTCAAACAGCTCCCAACTCTTAGAGGATTTGAATGTAACATTAAAAAAAACACAAAACTTTAAACAACTCAAAGCTCTAACATTAATACACTTTAATTAAGAAGTAATCTGTGTATATTTTTTGTTTTGTGTAATTATGAACTAAAATGAGTTATCATCTTAGGGTAAATCTAATGTGAAATAAGTAGTTGAATAATTGACTTAGACTTATGATTTTAAATTAGAATCCTATGAATTTTATGTTCAGTATTAAAGCTTTTGAAAGAACTTAAGCTCTGCCCTATTTACAAATTTATTAAAGTTATAATAATTACTCTTAAGGAAGTCCTTATGTGAATTACTTAACAATTTAATTGAAGGAGTTAAAAAGGAAATCAGCTTAATAAATACAACTTAAAATATTCTAATATATATGATAAATTAAGTTTGTACATGGGACCAACTAACTATTGCTTAAAATTTCCTGAAAGGAAATTATTCATATATTAGAATAAGCAGACTTTATAAGATAAAAGTAAAAGCATAGGAAAGAACCCCTATTTTTTTTTTTAACATCCCTCTCTGAGTTTATGCCTAAAGGAGAAAGAAAAAAATCCCATGGCATCACAGGAGACAGAGAGAATGCCACAGAGAAGCCTAGGAGAACTGCCTGTGTGCCCAAACCCCTCACCATCCACGTCCCCCTCTCAGTCCCCGGAGCCCTAGCCCCAGCTGCCATAACAAACAGAACCTCATGCTGTGAAAAATCCAGTTAGAAAACATGTTAAAGTCTTAGGAAAAAACCTAAGGTTTTACTGAGCAAACACTGTGCATGCCTCCTTATGTAGGTTATCCCCTCCCCACCTCCATACACCTGTCCCTTATAAGTTGCTTTTTGCAGTTTGCTAACTTGAGACTCCATGATCTCCCCTGCCTCCAGCCATCAGTTGCATTGGACGGGTATTATTATTAAGTGGAAATGTGTTTAAAAGGAAGCCTGAAAGTTGATGGGTTAAGGAACTGCATTGTGGTGGTCAGACAGCCTCAGAGGTAAACACTCATCCTTCCTTCCTATAAAATAATTATTCATAAATTTGTTATTCTAGCTTTACAGAGGAATCTGTGGTATTTTTCTCCCCACAATAACGTCTGTGTGAATATATGTACCAATACCCACTTTCCATCTGCAAAGAAATTAAGGCCACTGTGAGCTTGTGGCATAAACTTTAAGAAAACAATACAAACAGGATATTCACAGATAAGAGCTGATTCTATATCTAAGCATGTGCTTCTTCATTTCTTGTATTTCTCAATCTGTTAGATGAAGCCATTACAAAACTCTCATGATCCATCTTGTTCCACTCAGTGATATGGTGTGACCTTGTATAGGTCACTTAACCTCCACGAGCCTCATCGAATTGATCAGTAAAGTGGAGTGAATAATTCCTAACTCACAGAGTGGTCGTGAAAATGTAAAGACAAGATAACAAACATTAACATCTACAACAGGGGATCGTTGATGTGTTGATGGTGCCCAAAAGCCATTAGCTCGTTTTATTAGTAGAAGTTGAATACAGAATCTTAGAGAAAAATAACTGACTGAGCATCTGTGGTTGAAGCCCCAGACTAGGTGCTTTATGGACAGGCTCTCATTTAGTCACGATAACAACTGTGGGAAACTATTATTATCTCCCTTTGCAAATGAGAAGCCTGAGGCTCAGAGAAGTATGTGAATTTCCAAAGGCCATATAGCGCCTCAAGGACAGGGTTAGGACGGGATTCTAGTTCCGTCAAGTTCCAGAGATGGCTCTTCCAGCCTTTCTGTCTGGAAACTGAACCGGAGAAAGAGGTCAAGTGGGGAGGACAACTGGCAGGAACAGATTGCACAGAGTACACAGATTACAGTCCTGTTGGGGGAGCCAGTGGGATTTGAGTCAGAGGGGGCCACGCAGTCCAAGTCACAGGACCAAGGAAGGGGACAGATGTTTTGTCTTACCCTGGGGTTCTTAGCCTGAAGTCATCATGGCCGTGATGGCCAGCAGTAAGACTATATTATTATACTCAGGCCATTTTGAAGACATGTAGAGACATTTTTGAGTCCCCATTCTATACCATATCAAACATGTTAAAATGCTTCTAATTCTATGACAAATGAAACACTTAGCAAACTTTTGAAAGATATTTTTGTTTTTGAGATTTAGGCTCTGAGTCATGTTTAATTTATAGTAGGCTATGAGTCCTCCAAAATCATCAAGCATACACTCAGGATTCTTGTGACCTGAATCATAAGACATGGGCCTACAGATTTATTCCAAATGTAATGATATTTTAATAAAGAGTCAACTTAAATATTAACAACTTTGGCAGGTTTTGTATTTTTGACATTTAATGAATGTTTATTAAGTTAAAATTTCCTATTATTTTAATATTGTGGAACCAATTTTTTTAGGGTTTTAGAGCCATACTTTCCAGTATAGTGGCCACTAGCTGCATGTGTCTATTGAGACCTGGAATATGGCTGGTGGGAATTGAGGTATGCTGCAAGTATGCAACACACACTGGACTTCAAGGACTTAGTACAAAAAAGATGTAAAATTTCTCATTAATTTTTATACTTATTACCTAGTGAAATATTTTTGACATATTGTCATAATATATATCATTATAATTAATTTCATCTTTTTAAAAAACTTTTTAGAGGTGCCCACTAGAAAATTTAACCTTCCATACGTGGCTTGCATTGTATTTCTACAGGATACCATTGCTCTATTCATGGATCATAATGTCTAATGGTTAAAATGGTCCTGACCCTATACATGAAAGTTTACTGGTACATTTGACCTCACCTTCACCTTGAGAATCTGCATACATTTTGGCATGTAGATTTCTCTCACTACCAATATTAAAAACACTAAGAAATATATGTATTATTTTATTATCTCTATAAAGAAGTTTTAATTTATAGCTTAATTTCCACAGCATCTATATTTTAGAGAGAAAAACAAATATTTCACACACATACACACACACACACATACACACACACACGAATTTCATACTTATTCCTTTCTGCACAGTTTGAGACTAGATTTACTTATTCGGAATGTATGTAAGCATAATGGATTTTTACTTAGTTTTCAACATTTAATGAATGTCTGTTGTTTGTTATAAGCACTTACTTGCACAAGCATACCTCATTTTTTTGCACTTCACTTTACTGTGCTTTGCAAATATTGCATTTTTTACAAATGGAAGCTTTGTAGCAACCGTGCTTCTAGCAAGTCTATCGGTGCCATTTTCCCAATAGCATTTGCTCATTGTATGTCTCTGTGTCACATTTCAGTAATTCTTGCAATATTTCAAACTTTTTCATTATTACTGTATTTATTCTCATGATCTGTGATCCGTGATCTTTGATGTTGCTATTGTCATTGGGGCACCATGAAGCCTGCTCATGCAAGACACAAACTTAATCAATAAATGTGTGGCTTCTGACTGGTCCACTGACCGACAGTTCTGCCGTCTTTCTCCCTCTCCTCGGGCCTCCCTATTCCCTGAGACGCAACAATGTTGATATTAGACCCATTAATAAAACACTACAATGGACTCTAAGTGTTCAAGTGAAAGGAAGAGTCACACGTCTCTCACTTTCAATCCAAACCTAGACATGATTACGCTTAGTGAAGAAGGCATGTCAAAAGCCAAGAGAGGCCAAAAGCCAGGCCTCTTGTGTCAAACAGTTAGCCAAGTAGTGAATTCAAAGGAAAGTTTCTCGAGGGAAACTAAAAGTGCTACTCCAGTGAACACATGAATGATAAAGCGAAACAGCCTTATTGCTGATATGGAGGAAGTTTTAGTGGTCTGGATGGAAGATCAAACCAGGCACAACATTCCCTTAAATCAAAGCCTAATCCAGAGCAAGGGCCTAACTCTCTTTATTTCTATGAAGGCTTATAGAGGTGAGGAAGCTGGTTCATGAGGTTTGAGGAAAGAAGCCATCTCTAGTATGTAAAAGCAAGTGCTAATATCGAAGCTGCAGCAAGTTCTCCAGAAGATCCAGCAAAGATCATTAGTGAAGTTGACTACACTAAACAACAGATTTGCAGTGTATATGAAATAGCCTTCTGTTGGAAAAAGGTGCCATCTAGGACTTTCATAGCTAGACAGAAGTCAATGCCTGGTTTCAAAACTTCAAAGCACAGGCCAATTCTTTTGTTAGGGGCTAATGCCTCTACCTTTAAGTGCATTTTAAGTGGAAACCAATGCTTGTTGACCATTCTGAAAATCCTAGGGCCCTTAAGAATTATGTTAAGGCTGTGCTCTATGTATGGGACAAAAAAGCCTAGATGACAGCTCATCTGTTTATAACATGGTTTGCTGAATATTTTAAGCCCACTGTTGAGACCTACTGTTCAGAAAAAAAGATTCTTTTCAAAATATTACTGCTCATTGATAATGTGCATGGTCTCCCAAGAGCTCTGATGGAGATGTATCATGAGATTAATGTTATTTTTATGCTGAATAACACAACATCGATTCTGCAGCCCATGGATCAAGAAGCCATTTCAACTTATAAGTCTTATTATTTAAGAAATATGTTTCATAAGGCTATAGTTGCCATAGACAGTGATTCATCTGATGGATCTGGGCAAAGTAAATTGAAAACTTTTTGGAAAGAAATCACCATTCTAGATGTCATTAAGAACATTTGTGAGCCATGGGAAGGAGTCAAAATATCAACACTAAGAGGAGTTTGAAGGAAGTTGATTCCAACCCTCATTGATGAATTTGAGGGGTTCAAGCCTTTAGAGGCTTGCTGATGTGGTAGAAATAGCAAGAGAACTCGAATTAGAAGTGGAGTCTGAAGATGGGACTGAATTGCTGCAATCTCGTAAAATTCAAACAGATGATGAGTTGCTTCTTATCGATGAACAAAGAAAGTGGTTTCTTGAGATGGGATTGAGATAGAATAGGAACAGGACCCAGGGCCCCTCCCCAAACCCTAATGTGATGCAACTATTACATAAAAAGAAAATGCCTTAAAAGAAAACTCCTAAGTCTGAGTCTCTTGAGCAATACACCTTATAGGTAACGCAGAAAACGCTATGTCAGCTTAAAGGAGGGAGTCAGCCGACCGAAAGAACTAGTGAAATCTAGACCAAACCAGTCTGCCCCAGGACAGACTCCCAGTGCTGGTATTAGAATATGCACAGTGACTCCTGGGAGTACACTGGAGTTATACTTCCCTCATTAAAACGCTAAAAATCACGCCCAGCGGTGGAGATTTAACATGTTAATGAGGCATGCAACATATGGCAAAGCATGAAAATATGCAAGTGCCAAGAGATAGCCCACCTCTCCATGCTTAAATGTCACCCCCCCTCCCCCCGCCCAAGCCTTTTAAAAACTCACTCTGACCTCTCCAGGGAACCAGCCTGAGGATTCTTTCCTCTGTGCTGTCTCCCTCATGGTCAAGCATAAGCCCCAATAAAGCCTTGTCTGAAAGCTCCCCTCTTGTCAATTTTTATTGATTAGGGACCCCCCCACGGGCCCAGGTTGGTAACATAATCTATTCCTGGTGAAGATGCTATGAAGATTGTTGAAATGACAACACAATTTAGAATATTGCTTAAACCTAGTTGATAAAGCAGTCGCGGGGTTTGAGAGGATTTACTCCAATTTTGAAAGAAGTTCTACTGGGGGTAAAATGCTATCAAACAGCATCATATCTTACAGAGTAATTGTTCCTGAAGGGAAGAATCAATCGATGTGGCAAACTTCATTGCCTTATTTTAAGAAATTGCCAAAGCCACCCCAGCCTTCAGCAACCACCACCCTGATCGGTCAGCAGCCGTCAACATCGAGGCAAGACCTTCCCCCAGCAAAAACATTGTGATTCACTGAGAGCTCAGATGATAGTTAGCAACTTTTAGCCATATTTTTAAATTGAGGTATGAACATTTTTTAGATCTAATGCTGTGAACACACTTAAGAGATGCTGGTATTGTGTAAACATAACTTTTATATGCACTGGAAAACAAAACAAAACAAAAATCATTTGACTTGCTTTATTGAGATGTTTTCTTTATTATGGTGGTCTGGAACTGAAGCGGACATATCTCCAAGGTAGGCCTGTATTAAGTTATTAAGCCCCCAAACTATAAGCTAAGCACTATTCCTAGTCTCATAATGTAGAGCGGGAGATGGAAGCAGTAAGAGGTTTGTAACTTGCCATGATCACATGGGTAAGAGTTAAATGGACCTGGGATTCAAAACCAGGCAATCTGGCTCCAGAACCTCCACTTCTACCATTATGCAACTCTCCCTCTTATTGATGACAGTTCTTCACTTTCTAAAATGAAAAGCAGAGTGATTTAAATTAAGATATGGTGATTATTTATGACATAAGAAGTTTCTGTAATCATCTGAAGAATTTGGATACTGCACCTTTTTCATTCCCCTGTAAATAAAAATCTCTCCTTTGGCATTATCCTCTGGATCTGCTTCAGGGTCACCAGGACGAGTACGGACGTTCCACTGACATCATAAGATCAAATGGTTTACCAGAATTTGCATGCTGCATGCCTTCTAAACAAAGCCAGCTGACACTATTTAGGTCTCTTTCTTAAAACCTTTTTTTTTTTTTTTTTTTAATTTAACAAAACACATCTTGCCGACAACCTAGATGCCAATTTCATGTGTATTAAAATCTCAGCATTCCTTTGAAGGATTATAATGGGAATGCTGGCAAACCCTTCCCTGCATCAGGTTTGGGTGGGTGGTACTACTGTATATATCTGTTGTCATGGCATATTTGTGCAATAAAATTAAAATCTTGGTCAGGAATCAGATAGAAGCTTGATATTTTTGATTCACTCTTCTCTGTTATTGCTTATCATCCTAGAAGATGTATATTTTTTTGGCATCTTGAAAACAAGGAGTCTGGTTCCTATTTCTTTAGGCTATATAAATATACCCTGTTTATAATAAAATGATAGGCAAATATACATAAAGTTGGAAAACATGACCACAGAAAACATTTTTTTCTCTCTTTACTAAACACCCTGATACACTTTTATTATTGCTAAACTTTTCCCCATGGCCAAAAGAACATTCTTCACATTTTAGCAGACTCAGAGATTTCTTTCATGTGGTCTGAATATATTCTATCGTAGATATTATTGTGGTTATAAAAATATCAAAGCTCATATTTTACAAACATACAGTACTGTAATATATGTTCTAGTACTTGTGGTAATATAACCATATTTTCCTTTTTTTACAATTATAAGTATTTCAATGTTTTACCTTGCAAAACAGTGAACTTTTAAGACAACAAAGTGAAAAGGAGAGTCAGGAAGATAGGGATTTGAGTCTAGGTCTTACCATTTACTAGCTATGTAACTTTGAACAAGCCTTTTAACCGCCCTGATTCTCAGATTCCTTACATTTATAGGGGGACAATAATATCTACTTCCCAGGGGGTTTGTGAAATATATAGAATTGACAAAAATGAAAAACCTCACATACTGGATACTGAATAAATAATACCTCCCATGCCTCATCTCTTCTTTCACCAATTCAGCAAGTTCAGTTTAAGGCAATTTATATGTGAATGAATAGTTATTTTCAATTTTGAAAACTACATATAAATCACACTAAGAAACATATTATTCTTCCTATTTTTAAAAAACAAACCTGTTTTTCATAGAGATTTAAAATTTTCCTATTTCCTCTCTACATCTTCTGACTAGTTTCATATTTTAGGAAGGCATTAGTAGTACCATGGCTTTTAGGTAACAGATTCCTAGAGGACAGAAAGACTAATTTTAAATATTAAATCATAACATTCATGCATCAATTACTATTTTCTTCTACTCTTGGGTTACTTGTGAATGATTCTCTCTTAATTGCTATGATTAGATTATAATTTAGCAAATTATATTTACGATGTAAATTGTAGATGGATCTCTGATTGTAGCAGACACTCTTGGTGCCTGGCATCTTATCCCCTGGGCTACTTCTAATTTTAGCCATAATTTTATATTTCTGCACAGTGTCCCACCTAAAACAAGTGCGCCATCTCTGCTTTCTGCCTGTCAAGGCAGGAAAGCCACTGGAAAACCTACTTGACTTGTGCATCTGCTAGACCTAGAGGTCTACAAGAGTTATCAACACCCATTCCCAGGCAACCCTCAACCAGTGGGGGATGGAAAGCATTTGGTACATGCCCTAGGCTTCTATTTTTCCCAATACATTTTGTACCCTCTGCAGCAATACTGATAGAATCAAGCCCTTGTGTCTACAGCAGCCATGTACCCAATCTGCTCTTTGATTGGTGTTTCCTCCTTCCCTACCTAGCTCTCTTGGCTCCCTCACTCCTACTTCTTTGGATGGCTTCCCAAATAAACTACCTTACCTTGGGCTCTGCTTTCAAAGGAACCTAGTCTAAGACTGACTTTGCAGCTAGCCTCTTAAAATGCTTAATGGTTCCTTTCTCCCTCTAGGGTGGCCCAAACTCTTCAAAATAATCAAGGAAAATGCTTCAGGATCTAACCTATACTTAATGTCCTACTGGCTGTCCCACATGCTTCCTAAACTAGCAGCATTCAGCAGCTTGTCTATTCTACACTATTCTGTGTTCTTACAGGCTGTTGCATCTTTACAGATGCTTTCTTGGCTGAGAAAATTCTTTCCTCCCTTATTTGTCCTTTATCCTCAGTTCACTAGTACCACCCCCACCAATGGCCCGATCAAATATTTCTATGCGCACACATACTTCCATCATATTCACCATTCTGTTATACCCTAATTGTAGCTTCTGATCTAGGAAAAGGCAAAAATTGGTTGGCAAATATCACTCCTCAATTCCTGAGCACTATCAATGAGAAAGGAATTCACTTTGAGGGGAAACAGCATTAGGTGGAACAAACTTGCCATTGGTGATAAACCATGTTGGAAATGAGAAAGCATCTATTTGTTGCCCTGTGGCTCTGGATGGGATGGAATCCAACTGGTGGATTGGTGGAAAAGTGGTTGTCACCTGACCCGGTTTTTTAAATTAATGACAAAATTCTGGGAAGAGGAAAGTTGTAATAGAGATTGAGTTAAATAAAAGTATATCACTGGATATTTTGAAAAAAAAAAACTGGGGGTACACAACAGTGGGGTGGGATGGGGTAGGAGATACCCAGGAAATTATATATATATATATCAGCTAGTTTTATACATTGGGAGGGGTTGGTCAGGGTCCTTTATCACGATGATCTATAGTAGACTGACAGATTTATCAAATAAAAATGGAATTTGAATTTCAGACAAACATCAATTTTTAAAGTGTAAACTGCAAGGGACATACTTATACTAAAAAAGTATCCATTCATCTGAAATGTACAATTAACTGGACATCTTGTATTTTATCTGGTAACCCTATCTGGGAGCCTGGGAATCATGGGAATATTCACGTAGGAAAGAGACTCACAGCTCTAAGTCTCCAATCTCTTATTTGGAGCCTTTGACATAAAGGGCCTCAAGGAGGCCACAATTGGAGCAATCTAGCTGGTGGACTAGAACAAAAAGCAACCACTTCTGGGTGTTTTTGGTTTTTTTTTTTTTTTAGACCATATCATAATACCCAAACGGGCCTGGGAAATAACTTTGTGCTTATCCCTCCCTCTTACTAGACTATGAACCCTTAAGAGCAGGTACTATGTGGTTTTCATTTCATATCACCACCATCAGGTAGAGTGTTTGGCATGTAGTAGGTATTATTATATGCATATACAAATAAAGAAGTTGCATATTTAGTATATAATGTATATTAATATTTATGTAAATATGTTAATATATATTGTGTGATAATTACTATCTCAATGAAGGGAATTTCTGGTAAGTTATCTACTTGATAAGAATTATTTATTAGCACTTAGTGTCAGGATTCAGATTTTACTAGTTATCCGTCTCCATTGTAGCTCCTATATCAAAACATTTATTCTAAGAATTGAAAGGTACCTATTTTAAAACAAATTCTGTATTTTTCCTTTTTATTCTTCCAATATGATTAAGTTAAATATTTAAAAAAATATTGATTTGGCTTCATCTGGATCCTTACTCTGTAATGGGAAAAATCACCTGCATGCCTTACTCTTTTCCTGCCATGGATGCATGGTACTGACTTGGGGAATCTCCTTTTTTAACATTCCATGTGGTTGTCTTAAAAAACCCACAAAAGCTATTTTCCAAACAATTGGCCAATATTAAAATAATAAAGTCATAAGTGAGAGGCAAAATACCAGAACAACCAACAAAATATTGAAAGAGAAGAACAAAGTTGGAGGACTGATACTACCTGACCTCAAACTATAAAGCTACAGTAATCAAGACTGTGGTGCTGGTGAAAAAAAAAAAAAAAAAAAAGACAAATAGATCAATGGAACAGAATGAAGAGCCTGGAAATAGACCCACATATAGGCAATTGGTTTTTGACAAAGGAACAAAGACAATACAATGGAGCAAAGACAGCCTCTTCAACAAATGACTCTGGAACAACTAGATACCTACATGTAAAAAATTGAATCTTGACCCAGACCTTACACTCTTCACAAAAATTAACTCAGATCACAGACCTAAGTGTAAAATGCAAAACTATAAAATTCCTAGAATATAATAGGAAAAAACCCAGATGCCCTTGGGTATGGCGATCACTTTTTAGATACGACACCAAAGGCATGATCCATGAAGGAAATAATTGATAAGCTGGATTCATTTAAATTGAAAGCTTATGCTCTGTCATAGACAATGCCAAGAGAATGAGAAGACAAACCACAGACTGGGAGAAAATATTTGCAAAAGGAACATCTGATAAAGGACTCTTATCCAAAATATATGACAAACTCTTAAAACTCAACAATAAGAAAACAACCCAATTTTTAAAATGGGCCAAAGACCTTAACAGACACTTCACCAAAGAATATATACAAATGGAAAATCAACATATGAGAAAATGCTCTACATCAGATGTCATCAGGGAAATGCAAATTAAAACAATGGGATGCCATTAGACACCTATTAGAATGGCCAAAATCTGGAACACTGACAACACCAAATGCTAATGAGGATGTGGAGCAACAGAAACTCATTCACTGCTGGTGGGAATGCAAAATGGTATAGCCTCTTTGGATTACAGTTTGGCAGTTTCTTACAAATCTGAACATACTCTTACTATATGATCCAGGAATTGCATTCCTTGGCATTTACCCAAAGGAGCTGAAGACTTAGGTCCACATAAAAACATGCACATGGCTATTTATAGCACCTTTATTCATAATCACCCAAACTTGGAAGGAGCAAAGATATCCTTCAGCAAGTTAATGAATAAAAACTGTGATACATCATGTAGTGGAATATTATTCAGCACTAAAAAGAAATGAGTTATCAAGCAATGAAAAGACATGGAGAAACCTTAAATGTATAGTACGAAGTGAAAGCAGCCAATCTGAAAGGCTACATACTGCTTGATTCCAACAATATGACGTTCTGGAAAAGGCATGACTGTGGAGACAGTAAAAAGATCAGGGGTTGGTTGGGGGGAGGGATGAATAGGTAGAACACAGGGGATTTTTAGGGCAGAGAAAATACTCTATATGATACCATAATGATGGATTATACATTTGTCATTATACATTTGTCAAAACCCATAGAATGTACAACAAGAATGCACTCTAAAGTAAGCTACAGACTTTGAGTGATAATGATATGTCACCGTGGGTTCATCAATTGTAACAAATGTACCAATCTGGTGGCGGGTGTTGAAATCTCTGTACCTTCCTCTCAGTTTTGCTGTGAACCTGAAACTTCTCTTAAAAAAATGAAGTCTTAATAAAAAGAAAGTTACAAACATGACAGATGGAAATGTGTTACAACCAAACTAATGAGTAATTCATGTAAGAATAGAGGTTATTATTTCATAACTTTTAGACTATCTTGCATAAAGACATACAAATGTACCAGTCTTTTTTAATTGTTTTTTTGGGGAATGATACCAGATTTTGCAAGGTTTCCAAGAACAACTCTGGTATTTTCAAAACTGAGCTGGGGTTTTGGAGAATAGGCTTTTGTTTTGAGATCAGTCACAGATACCACTTCACCTCTCAGTTCAGTTTTTCTTTGTTCTAGAAATGAGTAAGACATAATTTAACAAGGCACGATGAACACACAGATGAGTTAAAACCAGAGTTCAAACAAATGGATGCACTGAAGAAAGATAGGGCATTATAACTATTTTTTTACTTTCTTTGTAAGTAACACCTTCTCATAAAGATAGTTCTTATTTGTTGAAAAGTAAGAATAATCTCAAATGATAATTTGGTCTTATAACCTTTAAATTTTATTTAAATGGTTAATCATTAAATATTTGATTGATTGTGATCACTTCAGTTGAGTAAAATTTAACTCCCAAAAGAGAAAAAAAAGGATATTCCTTAGCAATGGGATTGCACCCCTTGTTCCTCAAGAAATTCAACATGTTTGAGGCAGACATGATTTTTAAAATTTGATTAGAATCTGAAAAAAATCTTTCAAAATAATTTCCCTCAATTTGATCTATTTAGGTTTGAGCATGCTCCCTATTAAAATCTGATTCTTCTGTTAACAGAACTTGGGATATTACATCAGTTAGATCTTAATAGTGAATCCTGATATCAAAGTCAGAATATTTCAAATCCATCATTAGTGCTTCAAATAACAAAAGCTGACATTTTGTGCTCATTTGCAGTCAGCAGGAATTTGGCATGAAGATATCAAGTAGAGGATTTCAGAAACTCTTCACAGAACTGATGGGATGTCTATATGGTACTCTCTCTGGTGAAGAGCAAACTTTTGTAATCAGTGTGAATAGCAAGATTAAAGCCAATATGTGCCCCATCAAACCACTTTTATTCCACCTAGAAAAATGGCAGTTATCCGGGATCATCTGTTATACAACTAAGTGGGCAAAATAACTGCGGTATCCATGTAGGTTTTATTACTTTATTTTTTGCACCTAATTTTCCGCATTGGATACCTTAGCACGTGGGCAGATCATTTCTCACTACACAAAACTTCCTTCCTATACTTGATATCCTCTTTATAAAATGGACAGAAGGGACCTAATGAGAGCATGGCATTAAACATCTTTTTCTTGTAATTATTTTTACATGTGAAAACTAATATAAAACAAAATGTTATTTAAAAAATTTTTTATTTAAAAATAAAAGTACCTACTATACATATACTCTATTTTAAAAAATAAAAGAGTACCTACTATAGAGCAAGCTTTTTTCTAGGTTATTGGGATATAGCAGTCAGAAAACAGGGCCTCGGGCGCCTGGGTGGCTCAGTCGTTAAGTGTCTGCCTTCGGCTCAGGTCATGATCCCAGGGTCCTGGGTTCAAGCCCCACATCGGGCTCCCTGCTCTGTGGGAAGCCTGCTTCTCCCTCTCCCACTCCCCCTGCTTGTGTTCCTGCTCTTGCTATGTCTCTCTCTGTCAAGTAAATAAATAAAATCTTTAAAAAAAAAAAAAAAAAGAAAACAGGGCCTCTGCTCTTACCTAGCCTAGGTGCTACTAGGGAGATATATAATAGAAACAAAAAGCACACAAAAAATGAGCTAAGTTGCAAGAAGCACCCTGAAGAAAAATAATAAAGAGTAACGTGGGGGAGGAGATAGTAGAGGATGATGAAATAATGGTCACCATGGCCTCTTTGATAAAATGTCCAGCAAGGGAGCGAGCCTTGAGGCTCTGGGAAGAAAGAGCACTTCAGACAGAGAGAACAGCTACAGGCAGAGGTCCTGCGGCACAAATGGACTTGGATTGTTTGAAAAATTGCATACATGGCCAGAGTGGGACAAGGTCCCAGGTAGAAAGGTAAAGAGCAGGTTGAAGAGGTAGTGGATGGTCAGATTATAGAGGGATTTGAAGGCTGTGATGAGGACTTTAGATTGTACCAGCGTCAGATGGAAACAACTGAAATGTTCAGCAGAGAAATGAAATAATCTGACTTGTGATTTCAAAAGATTATTCTGTCTATTGTATGTATTGTATTCTGCATCGTATGGAGCACAGACCATAGAGGGACAAGTGTGGAAGCTAGGAGACAGTAATCCAGAGGCATAAGATTGTGGCTTGGAAATGAGAAATTGAGAAAAGTTGCTTGCCTGTGTTCCCTCTCTAGATGCCAGATTTTTATTCATTTGTCTTTTAAGTTCAATAAAGTTAAACATGTGTAATATTTCCTGAGAAAGATTTACCATTTAACTTACTGCATGTTCATTTTTGTATACAATGCAAAGGCTACAGAATTCTGAGTAACGTGGAGTTGACTTAGTTTAATTTCTAAAGAAAGAGCAAGTTTGTAGGTTTGATTGGTGTGCATTGTCAGAGCTGAAAGAAACTGTAATCTTGGGGTGTGGGGTACTCACTTGCAAAATAACAAGGGAGCACAGATGAGTATGAAGAACATGTTTATATATATTTACATAGTAAATTAAATTTGAACTTGGATTTAATATAACTTTAAATTTTAATCTACTTTAGGTCTTGAATAGGTAAGAAGGTTTTTCTAGTACTTTTTTAATTTTTTAATTGTTATGTTAATCACCATACATTACATCATTAGTTTTAGATGTACTGTTCCATGATTCATTGTTTCTGCATAACACCCAGTGCTCCATGCAGAACGTGCCCTCCTTAATGCCCATCACCAGGCTAACCCATCCTCCCACTCCCCTCCCCTCTAGAACCCTCAGTTTGTTTTTCAGAGTCCATCGTCTCTCATGGTTCGTCTCCCCCTCCAATTTCCCCCCCTTCATTCTTCCCCTCCTGCTATGTTCTTTTTTTTTTTTTCTTAACATATATTGCATTATTTGTTTCAACGGTACAGATCTGAGATTCAACAGTCTTGCACAATTCACAGCGCTTACCAGAGCATATACCCTCGCCAGTGTCTATCACCCAGTCACCCCATCCCTCCCACCCCACCCCCCACTCCAGCAACCCTCAGTTTGTTTCCTGAGATTAAGAATTCCTCATATCAGTGAGGTCATATGATACATGTCTTTCTCTGTTTAACTTATTTCGCTCAGCATAATACCCTCCAGTTTCATCCACATCATTGCAAATGGCAAGATCTCATTCCTTTTGATGGCTGCATAATATTCCATTGTATATATATACCACCTCTTCTTTATCCATTCATCTATCGATGGACATCTTGCCTCTTTCCACAGTTTGGCTATTGTGGACATTGCTGCTATAAACATCGGGGTGCACGTACCCCTTCGGATCCCTACATTTGTATCTTTGGGGTAAATACCCAGGAGTGCAATTGCTGGATCGTATGGTAGCTCTATTTTCAACTTTTTGAGGAACCTCCATACTGTTTTCCAGAGTGGCTGCACCAGCTTGCATTCCCACCAACAGTGTAGGAGGGTTCCCCTTTCTCCACATCCCCGCCAACATCTGTCGTTTCCTGACTTGTTAATTTTAGCCATTCTGACTGGTGTGAGGTGGTATCTCATTGAGGTTTTGATTTGGATTTCCCTGATGCCGAGCGATGTTGAGCACTTTTTCATGTGTCTGTTGGCCATTTGGATGTCTTCTTTGCAGAAATGTCTGTTCATGTCTTCTGCCCATTTCTTGATTGGATTAGTTGTTCTTTGGGTGCTGAGTTTGATAAGTTCTTTATAGATTTTGGATACTAGCCCTTTATCTGATATGTCATTTGCAAATATCTTCTCCCATTCTGTCGGTTGTCTTTTGGTTTTGTTGACTGTTTCCTTTGCTGTGCAAAAGCTTTTTATCTTGATGAAGTCCCAATAGTTCATTTTTGCCCTTGCTTCCCTTGCCTTTGGCAATGTTTCTAGGAAGAAGTTGCTGCGGCTGAGGTCGAAGAGGTTGCTGCCTGTGTTCTCCTTTAGGATTTTGATGGACTCCTGTCTCATATTTAGGTCTTTCAACCATTTGGAGTCTATTTTTGTGTGTGGTGTAAGGAAATGGTCCAGTTTCATTCTTCTGCATGTGGCTGTCCAATTTTCCCAACACCATTTGTTGAAGAGACTGTCTTTTTTCCACTGGACATTCTTCCCTGCTTTGTCAAAGATGAGTTGACCATAGAGTTGAGGGTCCATTTCTGGGCTCTCTATTCTGTTCCATTGATCTATGTGTCTGTTTTTGTGCCAGTACCATACTGTCTTGATGATGACAGCTTTGTAATAGAGCTTGAAGTCCAGAATTGTGATGCCGCCAGCTTTGCTTTTCTTTTTCAACATTCCTCTGGCTATTTGGGGTCTTTTCTGGTTCCATACCAATTTTAGGATTATTTGTTCCATTTCTTTGAAAAAAGTGGATGTTATTTTGATGGGGATTTCATTAAATGTGTAGATTGCTCTAGGTAGCATTGACATCTTCACAATATTTGTTCTTCCAATCCATGAGCATGGAACGTTTTTCCATTTCTTTGTGTCTTCCTCAATTTCTTTCATGAGTATTTTATAGTTTTCTGAGTACAGATCTTTTGCCTCTTTGGTTAGATTTATTCCTAGGTATCTTACGGTTTTGGGTGCAATTGTAAATGGGATCGACTCCTTACTTTCTCTTTCTTCTGTCTTGTTGTTGGTGTATAGGAATGCCACTGACTTCTGTGCATTGATTTTATATCCTGCCACTTGACTGAATTCCCGTATGAGTTGTAGCAGTTTTGGGGTGGAGTCTTTTGGGTTTTCCACATAGAGTATCATATCATCTGCAAAGAGTGAGAGTTTGACTTCTTCTTTGCCAATTTGGATGCCTTTGATTTCTTTTTGTTGTCTGATTGCTATGGCTAGGACTTCTAATACTATGTTGAATAGCAGTGGTGATGGTGGACATCCCTGCCGTGTTCCTGACCTTAGGGAGAAAGCTCTCAGTTTTTCCCCATTGAGAATGATATTCACTGTCGGTTTTTCATAGATGACTTTTATGATTTTGAGGTATGTACCCTCTATGCCTATACTCTGAAGAGTTTTGATCAAGAAAGGATGCTGTACTTTGTCAAATGCTTTTTCTGCATCTATTGAGAGGATCATATGATTCTTGTTCTTTCTTTTGTTAATGTATTGTATCACATTGATTGATTTGCAGATGTTGAACCAACCTTGCAGCCCAGGGATAAATCCCACTTGTTCGTGGTGAATAATCCTTTTAATGTACTGTTGGATCCTATTGGCTAGTATTTTGGTGAGAATTTTTGCATGCATGTTCATCAGGGATATTGGTCTGTAATTCTCCTTTTTGATGGGGTCTTTGTCTGGTTTTGGGATCAAGGTAATGGTGGCCTCATAAAATGAGTTTGGAAGTTTTCCTTCCATTTCTATTTTTTGGAACAGTTTCAGAAGAATAGGTATTAATTCTTCTTGAAATGTTTGGTAGAATTCCCCTGGGAAGCCATCTGGCTCTGGGCTTTTGTTTTTTGGGAGATTTTTGAGAATTGCTTCAATTTCCTTAGTGGTTATAGGTCTGTTCAGGTTTTCTATTTCTTCCTGGTTCAGTTTTGGTAGTTGATACATCTCTAGGAATGCATCCATTTCTTCCAGGTTATCTAATTTGCTGGCATAGAGTTACTCATAATATGTTCTTATAATTGTTTGTATTTCTTTGGTGTTGGTTGTGATCTCTCCTCTTTCATTCATGATTTTATTTATTTGGGTCATTTCTCTTTTCTTTTTGATAAGTCTGGCCAGGGGTTTATCAATCTTGTTAATTCTTTCAAAGAACCAGCTCCTAGTTTCGTTGATCTGTTCTACTGTTCTTTTAGTTTCTATTTCATTGATTTCTGCTCTGATCTTTATTATTTCTCTTCTCCTGCTGGGTTTAGGCTTTATTTGCTGTTCTTTCTCCAGCTCCTTTAGGTGTAGGGTTAGGTTGTGTACTTGAGACCTTTCTTGTTTCTTGAGAAAGGCTTGTATTGCTATATACTTTCCTCTTAGGACTGCCTTTGCTGCATCCCAAAGATTTTGAGCAGTTGTGTTTTCATTTTCATTAGTTTCCACGAATTTTTTTAATTCTTCTTTTATTTCCTGGTTGACTCATTCATTCTTTAGTAGGATGCTCTTTAGCCTCCATGTATTTGAGTTCTTTCCAACTTTCCTCTTGTGATCGAGTTCTAGTTTCAAAGCATCATGGTCTGAAAATAGGCAGGGAATGATCCCAATCTTTTGGTACCAGTTGAGACCTGATTTATGACCTAGGATGTGATCGATTCTGGAGAATGTTCTATGGGCACTAGAGAAGAATGTGTATTCCATTGCTTTGGGATGGAATGTTCTGAATATGTCTGTGAAGTCCATTTGGTCCAGTGTGTCATTTAAAGTCTTTATTTCCTTGTTGATCTTTTGCCTAGATGATCTGTCCATTTCAGTGAGGGGGGTGTTAAAGTCCCCCACTATTATTGTATTGTTGTCGATGTGTTTCTTTGCTTTTGTTATTAATTGCCTTATATAATTGGCTGCTCCCATGTTAGGGGCATAGATATTTACAATTGTTAGATCTTCTTGTTGGATAGACCCTTTAAGTAGGATATAGTGTCCTTCCTCATTTCTTATTATAGTCTTTGGTTTAAAATCTAATTTGTCTGATATAAGGATTGCCACCCCAGCTTTCTTTTGGTGTCCATTAGCATGGTAAATGGTTTTCCACCCCCTCACTTTCAATCTGGGGGTGTCCTTGGGTCTAAAATGAGTCTCTTACAGACAGCATATCGATGGGTCTCGTTTTTTAATCCAATCTGATAGCCTGTGTCTTTTGATTGGGGCATTTAGCCCATTTACATTCAGGGTAACTATTGAAAGATATGAATTTAGTGCCATTGTATTGCCTGTAAGGTGACTGTTACTGTATATTGTCTGTGTTCCTTTCTGGTCTATGTTGCTTTTAGGCTCTCTCTTTGCTTAGAGGACCCCTTTCAATATTTCTTGTAGGGCTGGTTTCGTGTTTGCAAATTCCTTTAGTTTTTGTTTGTCCTGGAAGCTTTTTATCTCTCCTTCTATTTTCAATGACAACCTAGCTGGATATAGTATTCTTGGCTGCATATTTTTCTCATTTAGTGCTCTGAATATATCCTGCCAGTCCTTTCTGGCCTGCCAGGTCTCTGTGGATAGGTCTGTTGCCAATCTAATGTTTGTACCATTGTAGGTTGCATATCTCTTCTCCCGAGCTGCTTTCAGGATTTTCTTTTTGTCTCTGAGACTTGTAAGTTTTACTATTAGATGTCGGGGTGTTGACCTATTTTTATTGATTTTGGGAGGGGTTCTCTGTGCTTCCTGGATTTTGATGCCTGTTTCCTTCCCCAAATTAGGGAAGTTCTCTGCTATAATTTGCTCCAGTATACCTTCTGCCCCTCTCTCTCTTTCTTATTCTTCTGGGATCCCAATTATTCTAATGTTGTTTTGTCTTATGGTATTGCTTATCTCTTGAATTCTGCCCTCGTGATCCAGTAGTTGTTTATCTCTCTTTTTCTCAGCTTCTTTATTTTCCATCATTTGGTCTTCTATATCACTGATTCACTCTTCTGCCTAATTTATTCTAGCAGTTAGCGCCCCCATATTTGATTGCACCTCATTAATAGCCTTTTTGATTTCGACTTGGTTAGATTTTAGTTCTTTTACTTCTCCAGAAAGGGTTTCTCTAATAACTTCCATGCTTTTTTCAAGCCCAGCTAGTATCTTTAAAGTGATGATTCTGAACTCTAGATCCGACATCGTACTAATGTCCGTATTGAGTAGGTCCCTGGCAGTCGGTACTATCTCTTGTTCTTTTTGTTGAGGTGATTTTTTCTATCTTGTCATTTTGTCCAGAGGAGAATAGATTAATGAGAGAACAAAATGCTAACTGGGTAACAACGTCCCCAGAAAGTATACTCTAAACAAATCAGAAAAGACCTGAAGCAGTGGGAAAAGAAAGGGAAAGAGAGAAAAAAGAAAAAGAAAAAAAAAAGAAAAAGAAAAAGATAAAGATAAAAACAAACAAAAACAGAACAAAACAAAAAAAACAGAATATGATCAAATATGATCAGGCTGGTACATAGATCAGTGCCACACACTAGATTTTGGGTGTATTTTGGTCTGTTCGCAAGAAAGTGCCTCCCAAAATTTTAAAGAAAGAAAAACTTATATATGTACAAAAATAAGGGTTGATATGATGAAGGGATGGAATATGACTGTAAAGATGGAAATTATAAAAAATTTTATAAAAGGAATTGATAAGAAGTTGTTTGAAAAAAGAAAGAAGAGGATTTAAAAAAAAAAAGAAAAAAAAGGGAGAGAATGTGATCAGGCAGGGGAGTAGAAAAAAACCATACACTAGAGATTTAGGGTATATTTTGATCTGTTAGAAGAAACTATCTCAAAATTTTAAAGAGAGAACAACTTATATACATATGCCAAAAATATGGGTAACTACTATGAAGGGATAGAATATGACTCTAAAAATGAAAAATAAAAATGTTTTTTAAAAAAGGGATTGATAAGATGTTGTTTGAAAAAGGGAAAAAGAAAAATTAAAAAAAAAAAAAGACAGTTAAAAAAAAAAATAACTTTGAAAGACTACAGAATCATGGTAAAAAAGCCATGGATTCTATGTGCAGTATTCCCCTAGTGCTGGAGTTCTGCCGTTCTCATTGATCGGTAAACTTGGTCTTGGCTGGCTGTTCTCACTGATCTTCTGGGGGAGGGGCCTGTTGCCGTGGTTCCCAAATGTCTTTGCCGGAGGCGGAATTGCCCCGCCCTTGCCCGGTCCGGGCTAAGTAATCTGCTCGGGTTTGCTCTCGGGAGCTTTTGTTCCCTACAAGCTTTCTGTACAGCTTTGGAGGCCGAGAGTGAAAATGGCGGCCTCCCAGTCTCCGCCCCGGAGGAGCCGAGAACTCGGGGCCCCGCTCCTCAGTGCGCCCCCAGAGAAAAGCAGTCAGTCACTCCCATCTCCCCGGTCTCCGGCCGCACTCTGTGCTCACCCGGCCTGTGACTGCGCTTTTCTATCTCTGGCACCCGACCCCGTGCGGAGTCTCCAAACCCAGCAGATCCCTGTGGTGCGCTCCCGCGCTGCTCCTCCCAGGGAAGGAAGGTGAGTCTCCCCGGATCTGCTGCTTGTTGCATCCCTGCTGGAGGAGCAGTGGCCCGACTGTGCCGCGGATCACGGTTTATGGCAACCCCGAGCTGAGAGCCCGCGCTTCGGCTCCGTCTCTGCAGCTGGCTTCCCCACTCTGATACCTGGGAGCTCTGCCGCACTCAGGCACCCCCGGTCTTTCTGTGACCCCGAGGGTCCCGAGACCACACTGTCCCACAAGGGTTCCACCCCCCGCTTAGCCACTGGAGTGAGGTCCCTCAGCGGAGCCGACTTCTAAAAGTTCCAATTTTGTGCTCCACGGCTCTATCACTTGCCAGAAGCGGCTGACGGAGGCCCCTCCCCCACTGTCTATCCTCCCAAATATCGAATATCGCCTCAGATTCACTTCTCTGCACGTCCTACCTTCCAGAAAGTGGTCACTTTTCTGTTCAGAGAGTTGTTGCTATTCTTTTCTTCGATCTCCTGTTGAGTTCGTAGGTGTTCAGAATGGTTTGATCCCTATCCAGCTGAATTCCTGAGACCAGACGAAATCCAGGTCTCCTACTCCTCCGCCATCTTGCTCCGCCCCTTGTTTTTCTAGTACTTTTAAGCACAATGAATTCTATAAAGAAAAAGGGCAAGAGAAAAATGGAAAGTTGACATATCAATAAGCGAAAAAGGGAATAGATATAACAAACTCCCTAGGGCTTAAATCAATAAGTGATTCATAAGCCTATTTATATCATGTAAGTTACAATTGAATGAAATAAATCATATAAAGTATGTATCTTAAAAAAAAAAAAAGATTGTGGCTTGGACCGAGGTGGGGAATGAGAGAAAAAAGGAGTCAAGAATGACTTGAAGGTTTTTGGCACGAATAACTGATGGAATACAATTGTATTACACTGAGATGGGGACAACTGGAGAACAAATTTAGAAAGAGCAATCAAAAGTTGGGTTTCATATATGTTAAATTTGAATTACCTGTTAGGCCTTCATAAGGTGATGACAAGCTGGAAGCTAACATATGAGTCTGTTAAATGGAGGAACTGTTAAGCCTGGAAATGCTCATTTGAGGGTAGTCAGTCTACGGAAGGTATTTAAAGACATGGGCATGGGTGAGCACACCTAGGGAGTGAGTACAGATGGAAAAGAGAAGAATACTGAGGATTGAGCCTTGAAGTATCGAGTACTTAGAGGTTGGAGAGATAAAAAGAAAATGGGTCTGGGGACCAAGAAAGAGTGGTCAGGAAAGTAATTGGAGAACCAAGGGAGAAAAGAGTCTTGGAGTCCAGCTGAAGAAAGCATTCAAGAAGAAAGGAGTGATGAACTGTATCAGGTATGACTGAGGCCAAAAACAAGTAATGCCTATTGGATTTGGCAGCTTTATGATCATTGGTAACCAAGGGTGACTTCTCAGGAATGGAAGGTGGGCAGTGGTGTGGTCGTAAATTTAAAAAACTGACCATCTGAGCAAAAAAAGCTCTGAATTGAAGCATTTTCCAATTTCCATGGCGTAAACACTCTCACCATTGCTGATTTCAAGTTGCCAACATGACATTACTGAATATGGAATTGGAAAATGATGTGCACAATTAGCTCTTGCAAACATGAGAAAACCAGCTTGGCATACCACTTTAGGAGTGGCTAAAAAATATTAAAAATAGAATTATGTTAAAACTATGCATGTAACAAAGTAAAAATAACTTATTAATTTTAAGGCATAAGAAAAGGTGTGTAATATCTGATAATAAAATATATGTCCTGGGGCTGGTTACAAGACCTTGCCACTTAGGGATATCATAAATGGGATTAATATTTGGTAGAGCACTTTTCCAGTTAGCATTATTATTAAAATGTCTTTACATATTTTCAAGGTTTCAAAAGAGGAAAAAAAAAAGAAGCTAATCCATAGATTTAGCCTTAACAATATATAACTTGATATATATTTATTTACTGGTATCTGTGCAACACACTCAGATTCTTAGTCCCTTTTCTTGTCCTGGGTATGTCAGTGCTGAGAACCAGATTGTGCAACTAATGTACTTACATATGAAAATTTCCAACTTGTACCATCATTTGTAAACTTAAAAAAAGTTTACAGGTAGCATGTGTTCTTTATGGAAAAAATCCATAATAAAAATAAGCAAAATAGAATATAATTGTATGTATAATACAAAGTGTTATAACCCACAATATATAAAGAACTTCTAGGAATCAATAAAAGAAAGACAAATAACCAATAGAAAGACTGGAACATTAAACAGGAATTTCATAGGAAAAGCAGCTCAAGTGGCCTATAAACATATGAAAAATGCTTAATTTAATTAGTAATTAGACAAATACAAATTAGAACAATCATGTGACAGCTTTACATTTATCAGATTGGCAAAAAAAATTTTAATTGGACAATATAAATGGTCAAGAATATAGAACAAGAAAAACTTTGATGGCGGCATAAATTGATATACCCAAATTAAAAAACTGATTGGCATTAATCACTCAAGTTGAACACGCACAAGTCACAAACTAGCATTTTCCATTCCCCAAAGAAATGCCTGTACACGTACACCACAAAACTTGTATGAGGATATCTAAATATGAATATATAATATAATAAAATGAATAAGCAGTTTATGATGTATATATAAAATATACAATTAGCAGTG